>NC_039246.1:27661502-27769002 GCF_003368295.1 Carassius auratus | reverse complement strand
AATAATAACAGCAGCCATACGCAGATGAGCGCACCATTGATGACGAGCGTTCGGCCCATCGGCACGGCAACCGCTGACACAAGGCTGTTCTCCAGAAGTGGGTGGGCATACTGGAGTCTGTACACGCCCCCTGCAGCCCGCCAGCCAATCGGCATCTCTCCTGAGTTCACATTACAACCCTAGAGAGACAGAACAACCAATAATGTTAAAGTTATGTTCAAAAGTGTGTCATTGTTTGGATATTCAGATTAGGGATGTGAATGATCGATTAATTGTTGATTTATATTGTTTGATGTTCAATTAATAACATTAATTAATTGATAACATTCAAAATATGAAAGAAAACTATAATAGTGTGTTGATATTAATATGACACTGAATCAAATTAAAATGTGATCATGTATTTCAAATGAAAATTTAACAGTTTATTAATGTGTTATAATGTGTTATTATTTCTTTCACTGTTTTTTTGTTTTTTAGAATATATTTTTGTAAAATTCATAAAATGTAAAAAATAAGGCCTTATCGGTTAAATTCGTAAAACTTTAACAAATAAATTAATTGTTCAACTTTTAACAATAGCAGAGGCCAGAGTTTTCTTGGAAAAATTCAGATATAGTATTTTCTATATAAACCATAACGCTGATAAAACCAAACATTGAATGCTTTTCTCTTAACTTAACTTATTTAATGTAACTACAGTTACAAATGTTTACTAGATTATACATTTCTGTAAAATTCATATTTACATTGCAGTCAAAATTTTGTTTTTAATTTTAAATATATATATATATATATATATATATATATATATATATATATATATATGTATTAAGTTATTAATTTGAATGAAAATCTCTATTATGATCATGAAAATCCCTATATAAATGTAATCCCTAGTTGACCCTAGCTGAATGTGCAGGGGTCAGCAGAGGTCATGACCTGCGGCAGGAAGCCGGTCTCCAGCAGCAGCAGATGCACTGTCAGCATCAGACAGTCAGACGTGTTTCTGCAGCTGGACGAGTCTAGCAGTCGCTCCAGAGCGTGAGGAACCACTCCATCCTCCGTCTCACAGCACAGCAACGGAGGAGACACACCCTCCTCATCCTCCATCCACTCCTCCATCCCAGAATCCCTCACACCGCTGCTGTCCGCTCCAGCGCCACCGCTGGCTGCAGCCTGAAACAATACACACAAACTTACAAACACGCACACTTACACACACACGTGCGCGCAAACGCACACACAAAAACACAAAGGCTGCTTTGAGGACACACGCACATCATATGTTGTGTGTCTGTCAGCCAAGAGTATGCTGACATGTATATATATATACACACACACTTACAAACACGCGCACAGATGCACACACAAACAAATCCAAAAACACAAAGGCTACTTTGAGGACTCGCACAGACAAACACACATACACTCTCTCTCACACACACACACAGACAGCAAAGGTTGCTTTGAGGAAACACACACACACACAAACATGCTGACTCACAGCATCAGGTTCTTCTTTATCATTTCAGTTTCTTTTCTTTGGTTCTTGTTGTTTATAAAATAATGCTAGCAGTACAGTTTTAGGGCCGTATGAAATCTGTTTCGTTTTTTTACCCAAATTCTGTGTTTACCGTTTAAATTTTTTTAATCACATTTAAATGATTTAAAAAAATCATCCCTTCAGTTGAACCCGTAAAACTTTAACAATTTATTAATATTATACATTTTAACAATAACAGTGAAATATAAAACACATTTTTGTGTTTCGGAAATTCTGTGTTGCCTACATACATTTTTCTGGGTTCAGTGTTCAGCAATCTATCATCAAGAAGTATGTCTAATGAATGAAACCCACTCACCTCTTCACTGGACGCGGCTGCGCCTCCTGCCTCGCTCGGGGCTTCTGGGGCAGTTTGTATCTGCTCAGGCAAAATCACAGTGATCATATCACCAGAAACAACCCCGCACGAGGAGAGCGTCTGTCCCGTGTCCAGCAGAACCTCCTTACCGTTCAGAGACAGACTGAACTCCACATCAGACCTGTCCAGAGAGAGAGACACACACAACAGTTTTCAACAAAATTGTCAAATGTCCATAGCAAAGACACTGGGTAATAACATAGGATAAAACTACTTATTTTTGTTTTAATTATTGCAGATTTGTATAATATCTGGAGTTTTTATTCATTTTGAAGAATATGTGCTAGTGAAATCAATGTATGATGACTTGTCCAAAACTACAGTGACATCATGTTCACACAGAACGCTCTGTACTTGATCTCTGTCACCATGGCAACACCAGAACTGTCACTCAACTCACGGAAACAAAGTAACAGGCGGTACTTATTTGAAAAAGTAACTGCGATAATTCCTTCTAAAGTAAAAAAAAGTAATGAGTTACTTTACTAGTGACTTGAAAAGAGTAATCTAAATTCCGTTACATATTAATGCATTACCCCAAACGCTGTTCAAAACACAACAGGAGCTGCAAATCACCAGAACACAACTGATGTTAATCCATACCTGATTAGAAACACCAAACCTGTCAAACTCACCCCAGTCCGCACCGAGGCAGCAGGGCGTCTCTGACCCGGGCTCGGAGCTCGGACAGTGTCGGTTCTGCTCCGTCCAGCTCCAGTCTGCTGCTCTGTTTGTTGATTCTCACCCTAAGTTTCATTCTGCACTGAAGCAAAGCAGACGCGAGCTCACATTCACTTTCATTTCGCCGTCTCAGGATCACGTGACGTCACTCAGACTCCGTAAACATCATCTTTGATAATAATTTACCTTTACTTAACAGCCGCATTAAGCATAAAGCAGTATTTCAGCGTCAGTTAGTGCATTTAGTCCAGTGTTATTAGGCCACTAAAAATTAAACAGGAAAAGTCTCTGCTTGAATGTGTTTACATTAAATAAAACAGGAACAAAAATAAACGTACCTTTCACGCACGTCAAAGTAGCGCAGTGAAGCCAGAAAACTCCGCGGTCGATCAAAACAGCTGAGTGGGATTTTCAAAATAAAAGCCCCGCAATTACGCCATTATTATTATTATTATTATTATTATTATTATTATTATTATTATTATTATTATTATTGATGCTTTATTAATCCAGTGCCACAAGAACAAGATGTATTATACATACATACGATCAAATTAAAATTAGCTGGCAGAAAAAAAAGAAAGGAAGAAAATCTCATCGATTCCAATGCTTTCAGAGCGTTATGTGTTTTCAGTGTTTTTTTGTTTGTTTGTTTTTTTCAAGAGATTTACATATAATTTAAGGTCATTTATACAATGTGAAAGATTTAGTCTACATTGAGCCCCTTTCTTCTTGTTTATGGTATTTTCCTAATAAAATAAACACAAGTATACGTTTTTCTCTAAAGAGCACATCAAATCTAGACATTTCTATCGTATAGTCCATTTTACTATTAATATAGAACTCCAAATCTCCAGGCATGAAGTTTTGTTGCTTATTATTTGTCAATAAAATGATACATATGCATTGTATTTTAGGAATTGCTCATATATAAAGCAACTCGACTATCAGAAGACTGTCAGTAAAAAAGGCGGCAATTTATTTACAGAACATTTGTATACATTTATTTAGGTGCTTAATTGAAAGTGTATATATTTTATTTTTGTCAGTTTAAATAATAACTATTATTTTATTATTAGACTCATTATTTTATAGGCACCTTCATATATGCATTTATATATATGCATCCTTTGTTTAGTTATTTTTAGTATACAATGTATACAATACCACACAACATAAAATATTTAAATAAATCTAGTGCTTTTAGACAATTAATCGCATCCAAAATACGTTTTTGTTTACATAATATATGTGTACTGTGCATATTATTATGCATAAATAGACACATATACAGTATATATTTTGGAAATATTAACATGCATATGCACTTAAATTCATATTTTACATATTAATATTTAATATATAAACAACATTTTTCTTAAATATACATGAGTGTATTTACATAATATATAATATACACAGAACACACAAATATTATGCAAAAATGCATAATGGATGCAATAAATCGCAATTAATCTTTTGACAACGCTGCATAAAATGTCTGTTAATTAAACCAATCAAATAAACTGAATATATAAAAGCTAATTTAGAATATATATTATTAATACACTATAATAATAAATAAATAATATTTGTTCCCTTGGCAATTAACCGAAATAAGTTCAAGGTAAAAGCACTAGGACATAAATAAATGTAGTAAGTAACAAAACAATCACGCAAATTTCACATTAGAACGTGATTCGAAAGAAAACTGAAAATAGTAAAAAATAAAAAGCTAATACAAAACTGATAACACCGAAATTAAGTCAATTTAACTGGAAAATATTAAATTGTAATACTAAACTGTGTACAAAAGGTAGTTTCACATGTGCAGAGTCTGAGAGGGTGATACAATAAAAAAAAGAATATCTTTATACTTTTAAATTACATTACTACTATATATTATTTTATTAAATTATATTACTAAATTGTCACACATTTTTATATATTACTACTAAGTGGTCAAAAATGAATTAACTTTGTAAATTAAGCAATATTTTTATATTATACTTATACAATTGTTGTATAATCAAGTTATGTTTTTTTTTTTTTTGCAATTTAACAATTTTTATATTTTGACAATTATTTAGTTTTTTTATAATCAGCCTTCAGTTAAATGCATTAAAATACTTTATGATATTATATTTAAGCAGCAAATTATTCTATATTTATACATTTATTTTATTTTAAATGATCAACATTGAATGAAATGCCTTTAAATATTTAAATTGCTTCGTGATGTAAACGGTCACAAATTAAATTCTTATTTCTGTTAGAAAACGGTTTAAATTCTTCTGAAACTCTTTAAACTTGAGCTGAATTTTTAAATATATTTTATATATAAATATGAATAATTTTATGCTATTGTCTCTCGCTTGTTCTCTTGAATGTGCACAAGTACAAGAGCGCAGCGGCTTCAAATAAACCTCCTGGAAATCAGACGGAGATTAGTAAATACTTTATTGGTCATGACAAAAGATCCACAAAAGGGAGTGAGAGGGCATATCAAAAATAAATCAAGTTTACACAGTCTAGCTTTCATGTCTTTCTCTCCTCATTTTTTTTTTTTGGCATAAACACAATGGGTCTGACGAGTAGGACAAGAGCTTAACAGGTCTGAAGCAAAGTCTCATGGGTAATGACAGAGAAACAATCTTTAACAGTCATTCTCATGTTAAAAGTTACATGTCAGCTTATGGCAAAGTGCTTCATCCAGTCTGTTTTGTGTTGAGCTTTTTTTCCTATCATGATTAGCCAATGTGATGTTAAAACCCAAGAAACGTTTAGGCCTAAACCTTTAATGGACATTTCGGTCTGAAGTGGGATCCAGGGCTGAAAGGGTTAATACATAAGTCAAAGCAGAGAGATATGAACCGAATGACTCTCCGATGAGAGTTTAAACTTTACACAAAGTAGATTTCCAAACAAAAGAACTTAACTAAAACATTCCCACTGCAGATCCAAGGATCAAACCACCTCGTAGTATTTTCACAGTTCGTAACATTATATTGCATATTTCAAACAGGCTTCAAAAGGCATTAAACGAATGAATCGGAGACTGTGATGGAGCGGAGAAACGTTTAGTGTTGGGAAACCATGCTTGATACAGTACAGCTTTGATGGGAATGCCACATGATATGGAAAATCAGACGGGACTTCTGATGATTTAGCAGTTCATGAACCATTAAAGTAAAAAAAAAAAAAAAAATTTTGCCAGGTTGAGCCCACATCAAGAGCACTTCAGTTTGTTAACCTCATCACATCAAACTAAAACATATGCTTCATTTATGCATGTTTAAAAAAAAGAAAAATTAGCCATTAAATATTCTTAAACCGGCCCTTCTTACGCTGAAATTTGAGAAAAATCCAGATTTCTAGCACACACACACACAAAAATAAACAATTCATTAAATTCATTCTAGAATTTTCTGTAACATGTAAGTTATAATTCTAAACAATTGTTGCATTTCAAATGGAAACATTTTCCCTTGAAATTCTGTCCAGGACTGAAGCCCCGCCCACCCACACAAACCACACCTACAGTATATCGTCTCGTCCAATCGCAGACGTCGCCTCCAGTCTGGGGAGAGCACAACTCTGATTGGGCAAAGCTCGGCGTGGGGGCGTGGTCACGTCATATGACAGCCAATCCCCACGTGACTCCTGCTGGGGGTCCGTGTCCTGCAGACAGGATGGGTGTGGTTACGCTTCTTTAAGTGCAAAAGTAGCTCCTATGCTAAGCTCTGTCGTAATGGTGGTCTGTAAGTGGCTCTGCTTGACAGTTCCAGTTTTAAAGTTTGGCCTGCTGGAAGAACACCTGCACACACACACACACAACAGAAGGGTGTTAAAACGGCAACATGAAACCTAACACTCAATGGTATATGTAGACAACACAAGGGCTCCTGATATACCTTCATGTAGTTTTTCAGAACCTTAACATCCGGCTGCTGAAGCACTTGACAGAGTTCCTGAGGAGAGAAACAGCTCAATACTGACTCATCATCAACGATACTGCAGTCTAGATCAGTCAGCACTTCCTTTTAGAAGATAAAGCGTGCTCAAACAGATACTGGGCCACAGATTAATACACAGATTAATACACTGAAAATACATACAAATATTGCTTAACATTTAAATCTGTGATGCCATTGTGTTATAACTTTTTTTAAGGATTACAGTAGGTGCAAAACAGTCCTATATAAGGCCTTATGAAATTTTGATATTTTCAGTTTAACCTAAATTTAGCTTTTTCACCCCCCCTCATTTTATTTTTCCAATTTAATGCATAAATTAAACTTTAACCAAAAAAAATTAAACATTTAAAACTAACATTTTTAGGCCTGCATGAAATCAAGTTTAACTGATTATTCTTTTACCTTTTAAATTTTCCTTGATTAAATTTTATTGGATCAATTAAATGTGCAATTAAAAATATTTTGTTACAAATAAAAAACTCGCAGCACAAAAAACTTTCCATTTTAGCTTGTTTCACAAAATATTATTAACCAAAAAGCATGTATAATCAATTAAAATCTTAAAACTTTAATAATTTATTCATATTTTTACACGAATACCCTATGAAATATATATATATATATATATATATATATATATATATATATATATATATATATATATATATATATATATATATTTTTTTTTTTTATACATTTTTTAACATTATTAAAAAAAAAATAGTGGTAATACAATCCTGATACTTTTCAATTTCCTGAAGTTAAACTGAATGTCTAGTTTTAGTGAAGAGCATTGTATTGTGTGCATCTGACAACAGTTTTAATGAAATGAAATGCTTGAATCCCGTCACTGCTCGTGATGGAAGCAGGTGTGTGTCAGTTACCTGTGTGATCTCAGGTGAGACCTGCAGTGACGGCAGATACTCCTGAAGAAACTGAATACACTCCTGCCCCTGTGTGAACAGCATTAAAACAGCCCGAGTCAGACCCATTAACTCTTAACTCACGTCACGTTTAACGAAGCTGATTTCAGACTCACTCTTTTGAGATGAATCATGTGCAGAGTCAGCGTGCACTCGGACAGCGTCTGAAACACAACAGCAAACCATTACAGATCAAATCACCCTCAGAGATTTCACCAAAGCGGTTTATGAAAGCCTCGACTGACGTACCAGAACAGTCTGTGCATCTGAAAGGTCAAAGGTCGGTTTCAGAGGGGCCATGAGGCATGCTGGGATGATATGCTTGTAGATGAAATCTGGGAATCCCACCAAACCGTCTTTTCCACCTAAGCATGTTAAAAGCAGTGTTATTTAAGTATTATTATAAACTATTGCTGTTATTAAATTTTTGAATTCAATTTTTTCATTTTAATTTGTATTAACAAATATGTACTTTTATCAGTTCTGTAAGTTTTCTCTTTTAAGATTTTTTTAGGTTTAATTATTTTTTATTAAAGCCTTATGCCAAATTTTATTTGACTTTAAATTTTGCAACATTTTAATAGTTTTATGGTTTAAAAAGTCTTGATGCTGCCTGAAGCATAACTAGCTAAAATCAGTGTAAATTTAGTGTAATATTACCATTTTTATTAATATTTTATCGCTTAACCATTTTTTTATTTACATTTTTTTTTTTTTATAATTTTGTGCTTTTTATTTTTGGATTATTATTTAGGTTTCATTTAAACTTTTATTACATTTTGATGTCCAGTTAGTAATTTTATTCAATTTCCTTGCCAGTATATTTAAACTTTTCACCTAATATTTATATTATTTCAGTTAACAAAAATATTTTAATAGTTCAAATAATAACCACACTTATTAAAAGCCTAGAAGCATAACATGTAAAAAGTTATATTTTAGTATTACTTATGTACTATTTTAGTTTCATTAAATTTTTTTACCTTTTTTTGTTTTTAGTCCATTTTAATTTTAATTTAAATCTTAAGTTTTAATTACCATTCCCAGTTAATAATAAATAATTTATATCAGGTAGTTGCTTTCTAATTAGTCGCCTATTTTGAAGTTCTAGTTAATGAAACCAGCGGTGTATTAAACGTCTAGACGCTGCTGAAGGTGTTTTCGTACCCCACAGCTCCACCAGTCTGGACAGGATAATGAAGCAGGTTTTCTGGGCGACGGGGTCTGGGAAATCCACCGCTCCCTGGATGATGGTGAACAGCACACGCTCGATATTCTCCGCTCCTGCCGAACAGAAACATACAGTCAGTAGGTATTCTGAGACACACAGGTGTGTTTAGTTCCTGGACAGGACTGCGCTCACCCTGACTGGCCATGATCTCGTTCATGCCGCTGCTAGCCACGGTCTGAATGAAACTGAAGTAGCTTCTTCTCAACATCTGCTTCTCTAACGCTGCCGTCTGATCGTTCTCCTCCGCTGGACGAGACAACACCTCGAATATTGCCATCACGAGCGGCATGAACACCTCCTGGAGGAAAGGAGACACCTGGTTCTGGGAGAGACGGAGAGAGTCCACAGGAATATTATTATTCGTCTTCATTTCTTCTGTTAATACACACTGCATTACAGAAGCACGTTCACCTGATCACGACGTACCTTGAACTTGGCGGTGATCTGACTGATGAGGGGGATGAACTCCTGCAGGTCTCTGGGCTCGCAGTCCTTCAGCATGTGCTGCGAGGCGGCTGGGATGAAGGGCAGCACCTCCTCCTCCAGACAGATGATCATGCGGTGGAGGAAGGAGCGCACGGCGCTGCGCAGGGGTCCTCGCTGGACGGGACAGCTGAGCGCCGGCAGGAAGGTCTGGAGACAGTCCAGATACACTTCAGAGCAGCCGCACTGCTTCACCGTCTGCTTGTTACTGAACACCTTACTGGTGCGGCTGAGGAACAGGAACACAACACCATGCAATGAGCAGACGTACTTCAGGACATGACAATATTTGCAAAAAACAAATATTTATAAATAAAAAGCACAACAAGATTAAAACTTTAAACCACAATTAACATATATTAAAAAAAAAGTATCTCAAAAGTATAATTTAGATACTTTTTTTTTCCTGCTTTCATGTTAATTGTGGTTTAAAGTTTTAATCTTGTTGTGCTTTTATTTATAAATCTGTTTATAAATGTCTTTTTTTTTTATATATAATTTTTTTTTTTTTCAGTTTTAGGTAATAGTTATTTTAATAAAATCAAGTTAAACTTAAATGAAACCGAGAAATTTTCCTTCGAAGAAAAAAAAAAATCTGTATTTTTACATTTCAGTTTTTATTAATTTATTTCAGGTGACATTCATACTATTTGCCTATAATAACCATGTTTCAGGCACTGGCCAAATGTAATATTTGGGTCATTTTTTGCTTCTAATAACATTGAGAGTTATTGGAAAGAGCACATCTAAAATACACGGTTTTGTGTTTGTTAACCTTATTTGCGTTTATAGATTTCAGAAACACAAAATGCCTTTAAAGTGTCCTCTACACTTACATACACCAACCTGTACACTTTTATTCCCATCTACATTCTGAAAGGTTTTATAGAACAATCTGTCCATACATCATTCATTCGATTGTTGACAGATTTTGGTGATAAAAATAAAAAAAAACACTAATGTTAACTAAATTCAATTTTAAACCTGGATTTATCCAATGTTCCTATTTCTGTATGTATTCTGTGATTCTGCAAATACATAAAAATTTGTGCATTAATTGGGGTCTTATTTGCATATTTAAATATAACATTTGTAATACAAACAACTGTCCTAAAGCATTATGATTAATTAACTAACCCTAACTTTGTGTTGACCGGATTGTTAGTTAATCATTTAGGCTACAAGTCAATATTGCCTTGATGGACAGCGAAAAAAAATAAAAAATAGAGTGAACTTGGAAAAATGGAGTGTTAAAAGTGATGCGGTTGAAAATTTGGATGCTCGTAACTTTTGTGCTGGTGCACTTAAGAAAAATAAAGTTAGGCGCACCAGTGCAGAAAGTTAATCTAGAGCCATGAAAAGATTGATTCAGGTCAGTTCAACACAAGATACACTCAATCTTCACGTTGTCAGTGTTGTGTTTACCTGGCGAATCCCACAGCGTGACTCAGACAATCAGCCAGAGCCGCCTGTCTCTCCTCGTTGGCCTCCTGCGGCAGTTTTGCGAGCAGCATCCGAAACGCCTCCATCAGCGGCGTCAGGAGACTGTGCATCAGAGCCTGCTTGCGTTCGGCCGGACTCTCTCCGTTCACGATCAGCACACCGACCGTCTCAAACATGAACAGCTGATCATCACTGCTCAGCAGCGCCGGGAAGCCGTTCTCCTGGACGCACCAAGAGAGAGGAGCGATCACGTGGCTGTTCAGGGCTGATTCACATGCTGCTTTATATGAGTTTAATGAGTGTTACCGGTGGAGCGAGCTCTAACAGGTCCTGTATTCTGCTGAGGATGTCCTCGATGAATGCATTCATGTGTTTACTGTGGAAATAAGCAAGAAAAAAGCATTATTATTAGTACATACACTGATCAAATGCATACACTGAATGCACTGTAAAAACATCTGTTAAATAATATTTGTAATGCATAATGCCAGGTTTATTAGACAAACTAAAGAGGACAAATGCATGGGAAAAAAAAAGTTATAAAAGAGTTTAGTTTATATATATATATATATATATATATATATATATATATATATATATTTTTTTTTTTTTTTTTTTTTTTTTTTTTTCTTAATTTACTAGACCTTAGCAGGCCAGTTATCAGATTATTTGTATTCATTTATTAACAATTGCAGTACATTAAAATCAATTATTAAAAAAATAAACTAAAACAGTTAAATATCTGCTAACTTATAACCGTTTAATATGTAATTTTTTTTTAATGCAAACTTGATAAAACCTTTTTAAGGTTTTTAATGTTAATTGTTAATAAATGAATAAAAAGGTTCGATAACGTTAAAAGTGAGGGTTTCAATTGCACTGTAAACTTCTGAGATCTAATACTAATCTAATTTTAATATCAGTTGTAATTAATTACGAAAAAATGTGACATTTTCTGTAAATGTTTAACTGACTGACAGCTCTGTATAAAAACAATGAACAAGGGGCATATAAAAAAAAAAAAAAGAAATTGCTAATAGCTAATATAGTTAATATAATATAGTTTCCGGACTATAAGTCACTTTTTTTCATAGTTCGACTGGTCCTGCGATTTATAGTCAGGTGCGATTTATCAAAAATAATCTGACATTAACCAATAGAAATGAACCAAGAGAAAACATTACCTTCTCCAGCCACGAGAGGGCGCTCTATGCTGCTCTGTGCTCCTGTAGTCTATGACGTGGCAGCATAGAGCGCCCTCTGGCGGCTGGAGAAGGTAATGTTTTCTCTTGGTTCTTGCTTCTAAATAAATGCGACTTATATATGTTTTTTTCCTCATCATGACGTATTTTTGGACTGATGCGACTTATACTCAGGTGTGACTTATAGTCCAAAAAATATGGTAAGTGTGTGTGCATGTGTGTAGCTGTAGAGTAACTCACTGCAGGGTTTTGATGAAGCGTGAGAACAGATAAGCCACTCGACTGCGCACCTTCGGACTGCTGTGCCTCAGACCACGATGGTCTAAAAACGCCATCTACACAGAACAAAAACACCGCTTTTATGGGTCTGACTGCATCATTCTCACATCTCCAAACTACGAGTGACACAAAACCAGTAATAAACACGCTTCAAACACTCACCAAAACACTGGGAATGTGCTGCGGCTCGACCAGGAAGAACTTATCGTAGCGGACGGCGGTCTCGAAGAACTCCAGAGTCACCGAGGAGTGCTGATACTCGCTCACGCCGCACGAGATCAGCTACAAACACATCCACAGCATCGTGTTATTATTTTGTGCACAGACTGATGTGTAAGCTGATCGGTCTCGGTCTCACCGTTCTCATCATGGACTGCAGCGTGCTGGTTTTGGTGGCGTCTCCAGAGAAATGCGCTCCGTGCGACGCAGGAAGAGCTTCACCCAGCATATACAGCAGTCGGATGGCCACCTCCACCTCCATGAAGGGCACCGTCTGCCAGTTCCTACGAACACACAGATAAATCATGTCTTTAGATGGGCTTTTAAGATTATGATTTGTTAGATATGCATCGCACGAGTTCAGGTTTCTGATATCATAACCTTGAAGACATATGAACAACCAGTTTTACAGGTTTGTGGAGTCTAACCAAAGAGCATCAAACGCTCTTTTCTGTGATATTTCCCAGCATGCTGTGCAGGTTTGTGTCTTACTGCATGGTGGCGTTGAAGACTCTGTGCACGGCGTCCAGCAGCAGCTCAGGAGAGACTTGAGCGAGTCGATCCAGCAACATCTTTAACTGCTTCCTGTATTCCACAAACATGGCCTCGTCCTCGCCCTGAGAGAAACAAACACTGTTATACATCAATTTATCATAATAAAACATGAAACACAATATGGGTTAGTGCGACTGTAAAATTAAACAGATGGGTTGTGAGGGTCAGAAGGTGCTTTAACATGAATTTGGGAACACCGTCATCATCTTATACTTTAAAAGAGAAGTTCAAATTAAACTTTATAAGGCCTTCGTGCAGCTTATGTCAAGCGTGTTATTTCACAAAAAAAATTGAAAGCATTTTATATGATATTTCCATATCAACATTAAAGGCTATATTCATGGCAAATTTGAAAGTAACAATTTAAAATAGTCTAAATAACAATAATAAATGAAATAATTGCATGTTATAACTATATATAAAAGGAAAAAATAAATAATAATAATTATTAGCAATCTTTCAATTTGATATTTGATAAAGATTGATATTTTGGCAGGATAATCCATTGAAAAAATATATGTTTATGTAATGCAAGTAATTTCTGAGTAAAAACATGACCTAATTTAAATTTAGATCAGGACACTCATAAAATGCTGTGGTCACAAACGTTTAGTTCAGTTGTGCTCATTTCTTCCATCAAAATAAAAGATTTTAAGACGGCCATAAATATTAATATGTTAATATAATTAAATACAATAATTAAACATAATAGAAATATAATTTTATAAAAAAATTGTATAATAACTTTTCTTAAATAGTTCCTTTACTACAGTGAAATGTTACAATTGTACTGCTACAATTTTGTTATTTAGTAAGAATTGTAATTGTTTATATATCATTCTGGCTCCAACATAATCATTGCAATAACAACAACATTTTTGCAAAAAAAAGTATTTTATATTATTACACAGTTAAAACTGTAAACAGTGCATTCATACTGAAAAAGCACAACAAAAAAAAAAACACCACGCTTTCCACACTGACCTCGCTATCAAAGTTATACTCGTCATCGTACTTGAGTTTGTTCATCACAGCCAGCATGATCGCCTGTTAGCAAGACAACAGCAATCATAAACCACAGCATTAATGTACACTACTCATGCATCTGAGAGATGAACCTGTGTCGTACCTCCACGTTTGTTTTCTGCTGCTCATTGAGAGCTGGAAGCTGAAAAACACAAACACAGCAAGTTGAAGATGAGCATCACGGGTAGATCATCCATCAATCTCAAAAAGAGAGTTTCGCATGTGTACCTGTTTGAGAACATGCAGGTAGTCATAACAGAAGGCCACGATGTTTGCTGAAATATCATCGTCTTCATGAATCAGCAGCTGCAGCATCAGAGGAACCTTCGCCTCCACGGCACGCAACGCTTCCGCCGAAACCTTCACATCGCCCATCTTACTGAGTCTAGTCCAGCTCAGCACCAGAGACTGACCCATGCCGTTCACCAGCCGAGAGAACTTCGCCAGAAAATCCACATCCTCCTCCTGATGGACGCGACGGATCACAAATAAGATTAACATGCAACTCGATACAGCAAAACTGAAAAGTGTAAAAATGGAAGTAAGTGTGATTGTAATTTAACAAACATGTGAGCAACTATATTCCCGGCAACCGGTAAAAAATAAAAGCTTGATGGTTTATCGTTTGAAAAAATATAAATGATTTTTTTAAATGGTGTAAAAAAAAAAAAGTGTAGTTTTAAATGTATAGTGATTTTATAGTTGTAATACAAAATTATCATCTTATATACTATTTATTATTTGTTTTACAACATAATAATGTCTTTACAATATATTTCTTATTTCATTTACAATAAATGTTATTGTATTTAAAAAAATATTTTTTTTAGCTAATTAATTTAGGCCACAACTAAACAAACTTTTTTTAAGCCATGCCAGTTTCTATATCTATTTTCATGGCGAGAGTCAGATTTAGTTTTTCAAAAACCCTTAGACTAAATTGGATTTACTTGGTTACAAAACCTTTTTAAATGCATCAACAGAAAACGAAAACAAGTTGGTTTCGGGGTTGATGAACTCTTGTGCATTCACACACCTGCTCGATGTTGAAGAAGCCTGCGGACTGCAGCACCTGACACAGAGACTCCACCAGCTTGGTTTTGTCCACAGGATCCATGCCCTTATTGACGATCTCAAACAGACAGTCGCACGCCTCCTCGCGAAGCTCCTCGATGGACATGTGACTGAGCAACAGATTCACAAACCTACACAAACACACACAGTTGTCACATAAACAGACAGTGTATTGCTAGCGCAAGCTACAAATAATCCCGTGCTACTTATGACAGCAGGGACACACATGACCTTCATCAGAGCTGCTCTGACCTGTCGTTGGCGATGAGGTTGAGGTCAATCCAGGACACGTACGCACCCACCACCTCCAGACACTGGCAGGTCAGCTCGCTGTGGGTGTGCTGGTACGTCTGAAGGATCTGGAACCAGGACTCGACCAGCGCCGGGATGCACTGCCCGCGCATGCTGTCCTTAATCAGAGTGTTTCTGCGTATCTCCTGAAGCAGGACAGAGAGAGTCGTTTCAAAGGCACTACGGGAGCAGAATACATTTCTCCTCGAGTTTACTCGGTGTTACCTCAGGACTGTGCAGGATGTCCCGATCAACCACATCCGCATCGATAGCCATCAGCATGCGCAGGTAAATGTCCACACCGTTCGGATTCAATCCCACCAGGTTGAGGATGTCGAAGAAGAACTTGGGCCATAACGTCAGATACTCCGTCACAAACATCAGAGATAAAACCTGCGCCACCTTATTCCTGATGAAGGGCTTTTCTGGATGCGCGTTCATTAACTAAACAAATACATGAAGGAAAAACATCCTTCATATGATTCCGCTGGATTTTTATTTTTTCATCGTTCACATGAATATCAATAAAACGGTAAACAACACTAACCTGAGCCTGTAACCATTTCATCAGAGTCTCTCGGATCAGCTGCTGTTGAGCTGCGGTGAGCGACCCGTGTCTGCAAAACACAGCATTTATACAACGGCATTGAAAACCTTAGTTTTCAAAGCTTCTTTGCTATGCTTATCAAGCAGCATAACAGACAGCTAAAATAAAGTGAATGACATTAGAAAACAAAATCTGGTTCATGCTTTCAGGTTAAAAATAAGATCCTACGTTGACATTATACGGATGCTTTGATGAAAACAAACCCAGCTATCAATTTTAGAGCTAAATATACAATTAATTAGCTAATGTCTTCCTTTAAATATACACCCACCTCTTTGTTTTCTAGGTTTAAAGTCAGCTTGAAATAAAAAATTTACCTTATATATTTTCTAAACGCTTTTTTGCTGACTTTTTTTTGCAACTTGCAATGTTTATTTTAAAATATCAATTACAACATTCATACATTTTGGCAGATGCTTTTATATAAAGTGACTTGCATTGCATTCATTTGATCAGATGATGCACATTTTCAATTTTCAGAGTTTATACGTTTATATACAACGATTCAGTGATACCTGAATTTGATCTGATGCTCCAAGACTTGAAAGCAGAAGAACTTTACATGATCGTCACTGACAGAGAAAAACACGAACGCATTGCATTAATAAATGTTATTATGTGAAATACTGTAGTATCGTGCAGTATGCGGTGCATCTCACCTGTAAACCCCTTTAGCCAGGGCTTCAGCGCACACCTCCCATCCATCCTGAGACTCTTTCAACTGCTCAAATATACCAGCGCCTGAAAAAATAAAAACAAAAAGTGTTTATTTACAATGCACTCGAGAGTATTAGTTATGCAAAATATGTAAACAAATGCGCCAAGCACTGAATCTGAATCCTGAGGACATCTGTGAGTACATGAATGATTTAAGGGTGTATGTTTACTGAAAGATCTGATGTGGTGTTTTGCGCTCACCCTTTGCCTGTAGCAGGCATCGGCGTTGGGGTTCAGTCCCATGAGGGCCTGCTCGTCCATGATGGCAGGTAACGCCGACTCGCAGGCCATACGTGGGTTAGCTGCTGTCCTCGATCAGTTTATCCCAAATCTCCAAACAGGACACACACATCTGAGAGAGACACAGGCATCCACATAAACACGATTCAGACTTTAACATCTTACACACAACAACAATTAAAAAAATAAAGTGATCCGCTGATAAACTAGAGAGCAGAGTATATTAATATACAGAACACAAATTAATGATTAAGTTAATTATAGTGATGCTGGCAAACGATTAATCGTGATTAAATGCATACAAAATAAAAGTTAGCGTTTGCATAATGTGCATTCTGTGCATATTTATTATGTATATAAATACACACATGCAGTAAATATTTTTAAAAATACTAAAACTAATAGTATTTACATATTAATATATACAAAAATAACATTGTTCTGAGTATAGACAGGCATGTGTGCGTATTTATATATCCATAATAAATATACTAAACAAAAATGTATTCTAGATGCGATTAATCATTTGACTGCACTAGTAAATAAGTCATTAGGAGCATTAACAACAAGCAAGTTTGCAACTTTTAATACAAGTAATAAGGTCTTATTAAGCTGTCAATATAACAATCGATCATTAACAATGCTGCTGTGGTAAAATGGCATAGAGATCACACTAGAAAGACATTTTAACAACTTAATAGTTTTCAGTCCACTTAAATATGTAAAATGTATTTATTGTGTTTAATAATTTTTGTTGCATTAACTGAAACTGCATAGGTGGAGCAAAAAAAAGTATGTTTATTAACTTCACTTAACTAATTCCATGTGTGAATTTTACTTGGAATCTGAGTGCAATTAGCATTATTTAATCCAGGTTTAACACCTTTAGATATGATTATTCTGAATGAATTAAAACTGAAGGGCTTTGACAAACGTGTTGTTTGATTATAATGCAATTCAACACCTATATGCACTGATGACCTCATCAGAACAACTGATTAGTGACCAAACAAATACACACACGCTGAATCAGCTCGCTCTTTCTCTTCTTCATTCCCTCTTTCATTATGTGTTACACTAATACAAGCGTCAGAATATCCTGGTATGGCATCATAACGCTGTAAGGACGTGGCACCACAGTAATACCACAGTGTTTTGACACGCATCGCAGCAGTTTTACAGTATTCTTGAAAGTTTAAATACTTTTGTAATCACCTGACAGCACCTGGAAGTTCCACAGTAGTGTTTCTGATGCAACACTGGGCCAATAGTGAACTCACTCGACTTTATATGATCCACTAACCCAAAACACTATTGCATTTGTAGCATACGGTTATATTTATCTGAGATATTCGCTCAACTCGCGACTACGATCTAGTATTATCAAAATAACCGACTTGCGCGCTCGCGACAAGCGTGTCACGCGCGTACCGAACCTCAGAGAACGTGGCGTGACAGACTGAGGGGAAAACAAGCCGAAATAACGACAAACATCGGTCGTACGGCAACCGAAATACAAAACCGACGAGACTGTGTAGTGTTAACTGACACACGTGGGTAGTTTAGTGAGTTATCGGCTTAATTGGCGGATAAGATTGTTGTGAATGTAGTGATGATGACGCCGCCGCGCGCGCTGTCAGACAAAAGATTCGCGCGGTACTTTCGTATAAATTAATAAAACATGCCGCGACCGTGTAAATGTGTGGATAGGGTAAAGTTTACCGATTCTTACCGTGAACTTTACCGCTCCATCATCATCCGCCCAGCTCAAGCGACTCAGTGCGCATGTAACAGATCCAAAAGCGGCGTGTCGGCCGACCGGATGTGCGGGGTCGAGAACAGGAAGAACTTCAGCGCGTCACCGCGCACGCACGCACGCTTTACGTATATAACTGAGGAGGACCTTTTTATTTATTTATTTATTTATTTATTTATTTATTACACTTCAAAAAATACAGTCAAAGTACAGTTACAGCAACAATAATACACATGAAAACATAAAACACAAACAGAATATAAAGAGAGAATGAGCATTCAAAATACACATATAGCCAGGGGTGTGGGCTAAACATTACATAAATATATACATTTACATTTGCATTTATTCATTTAGAAGACGCTTTTATCAAAAGCGACTTACAGATGAACAAATATATAAATATATTAAATGCAAACTGTCTAAATTGCTTTCTTATTATGTGAATAAAAAATCGTCTTCACATAAATTCGAATTTCTTTTTCAAGAACCAAAAATAAAGGATTGGTTTTTACTGTACTTTACTGTACACTTGTGGATATGAAATTTCGCAAAAATTAAAATTTAATTTATAATATAATATTCTTTGGTTTTATTTGAAGGGATATTAGTAAAACCAAATAAAATATTTTCTAAGCACAAAGGAAAAGTGGGGTCGATGTTATCAATTATAAATCTAGTCAAATCTTTCCTAAATATTTTAACATAATAGCAATGCCAAAATAAATGAAACAGTTTCAGTTTATTACAAAAAGAACAATTCAAGACAGACTAACCCCAAAGAAATTGTTTTGCACAATAAAAGGGTTTTAGAGCTACCTCTCTTTTTCCCCCACACAAGTATGGAAAAATTACACACTTAGGCTACAACTGTATCTACAAAAGAAATGAGAAAATATGTCTATTATGAGAATCGGACGAAAAGGTGTGGTACACACATTCATACACATTCACTAATACAGTCATGCAATCTGATAAATATTTGTTTTACAGAAAATCAGAATCGTGCACTACATATTAAACCTGTAGTGCTTATTTTCTTGCACTAGAGGGCTCTGTTCACCAACCAATGAGAGGAGAAATAAACGTTTAAGTCTTTATTTTATTACACTTTATCTTTACTGCATCTGTTTGTCTATGTTCAAAGGCTGCGTTTTTTTTCTCTCCACTTCAGCAGCACTTTACGTAGGCCTAATATAATTAATCATGATTATCATAAAATATAATTTAGTCAATTTTAGGATTCAAAATGACCTGTGCATCTACTTTAGGCCATTTTTTGTGTGGATTAAAATATTTTTTATTATTCACATTTTTCACACAGCCCCCAGATTGGAGTTGGGTAGTATTTTCCTCATATTAGAGCAACAATCAGACTATAACAATTTGTAATGCATAAAAACTCAGGGAAATCCAGAGGGGTGCAGCTCGTTTCCTTCTTCTGTTTGAACTGCTTTTAACTGCTATGAAAATGTTTGCAAGAGATTCGAAGCCCAGCTTTAAAACACGCTGCTGTGAGCCAAAGCCCGTTTTCCCCTTTCTCTGTCGGTATAAACCCATTCTTGTTTATTTAAACGGAAAGCTTTTTCATCGCAATCCACAGAGCCGTGTTGAAAAGCAATCGGCTCACACTACTTCATTTCTGTGAAGGCGCTACGCTTCCCGCCTCATAGGATCGTGGCGCGCAGGTAGACGCGGGAAATCCTCTGAACCAATAATCCCGGGTAATTTTCATGGCTCGGCAGCAGCCGCCGACCTAAATTTTACAGATGTTTCCCACGCTCGCGGCCTGATTGATTTCCCTGTTGGTAGAGGTAATTGTTCAATCCATTTCGCGGGGAAAACGCATGGTTTCTTCTTCCCGCCCAAAACCGCAGCCAGCGCTGACGTTAAAACTAATCTGCTGAATTTGAAAATCGGCCGTTTGGTTAGCGCGGTAATTAGGTCAATTAAATAACAACTCGATAAAAGCACGTCCGTTCTTTATACTCTAGTGTTCAAGTGTGTTTGACCATCTTTGCAGAACATCAAAAAAACCACTCAGACTTTCCACCATTATTGCTCCATTCTCTCTCCGTCTCGTTCCCACACGCTGATAGTGTTTTACAGGTGGGCTTTCATTCCCTGCTGATTATTTATCCTGCTTTCCTCCACAGAATTCCTGCCAACTCTGAAATAACGTCCGAGGCCTGTCACAACAGCTGATTATTAGTTTGAAATACAGCCGACAGGCTTTGAAATCAGCTCAGCTCCTTCATTGAGTTCTCGGCCTGAGTGTGTTTAGTCATTTACAGGATTTTTGTACTGGAAAACGCTCAAAAGACAGACGTGACCAACGGATTTTGAGGACGCCTTGTGATTTTCCATGATGGCTATGCCGAACCGCTTTTTTGTTTTGGCTTGTGGTGAACCGAAAGGCACCAAAACTCAAAACTATACTCCACTTCGGCAGGTGATGTCACACCTACGAGTGTTTTAGCTGAAATCTTTTAGAAAACTTTATATGTTCAATGGAAACAAAACACCATACATCTAAAACAGATACAGAGGAAGTGAGACTTATATGTTTGTCATAAACTTAAAAATAATGATTGGATTAAAGTAGATTAGTCAACAGTCATACCTCGAATGTGAGTTTAAAATAGTCCAAATATGCCAACATGGAAACCAGCGTAGATCATTTGGTTTGATGAGAAATGTTTGAGTTATTATATATATATATATATATATATATATATATATATATATATATATATATATATATATATATATATATATATATATATATATATATATATGTATGGTTATTCTGCCAAATCTGGTCTGAGCATCATGAGACATTGTTGAGATCTCTTTTGAAACTGGAGGACAAGTGTGTAATTGGGGTCTTTTGGAGGAGAAACATTGGTAAGTAGGAGACTTTAGCAAAGGCATAAATTTACTCTCCATTTTTATTTTGCTGATGCAATACAATGAATCATCTGGAGCTTTAATATGATCGTCAGATAGATTTTTTTGCAGCTGATGTGTGATTTATTATAAATGTCATTGAGTCTAGTGTGTGTGGTCTCACCGTACCACGTTCCCAGCGCTCTTACATGGCTTTAAATTCAACAGATCTGAGGGGGGTCACTTTACTGACTCGATCCTGATGCACTGATGTGTGTACGAAGCCTTTGAGGGGGAAAATCTGCTGGTATGTTATCCTGAAATGATCCCAAAATGAGCAAATAGTTCTTGTAGCCTATAAAAGTTGTGTGAGATGAGAGCTGCTGGAAAGCAAGTAAATCCCAGCAGTGCGAAGCTCCATCCGTATGGCTGATCTCAGCCTTCATTAAGTGCTGTAAGCTGCTTGTGTGACTCTCATCAAAGGCAAACAAATAAATGTCAGAGAAATTGAATTAATTCCCAGCATGCCGAGTGCCAAAGACCCCCCTCTGCCATGGAAAAGTTGAATGTTGATGCTCTGGGTTTTGGTGTCTTGGAGAGAGAGGGATTTGGGCAATGGAGCTCTGGTTTTTCTACTAGCAAACCAATGCATAAAAACTCAGAGGAAGCCAGAGACAAGTGCAGGAATTTCATGTGTTTAAAAAGAAATGTTAAAAATATAAAATATGTTTAATGCATATGACTTGACAGAAGTTATAGAGACAAATGCATGTTTTTTGGGGGGGCTTCCGCATGTTTTGAAAAAAATGAACTAAAATATAATATATTTCTAATGAATTTACCTTGAGAAAAGGCAGATACAGATGCATGGCTATTATGGAATTGTGTATGTTTGGAAATAAATATATATATATATATATATATGTTGTATAAGATAAAATAGATTTTGTAATATGCATATCACTGGAAAAAGTCTACAAATGCATGGCTTTTGTAGGCTTCCATATGCATCAATTCAATATTATAAATAAATGAAACACTGATATAAATAAATTAAATATATATTTCTAATGCATATATACTTAAGAAATGTTTTTTATGGGCCTCCGTGTGTTTGTAAATAATTAAATAAGTATAAAAAATAAGTATATTTATATTATGTAATTTTGAATAATATTTATTTTGCTACTTTTTTTTTTTTTTTGTCCGTTTGTAGAAATTCATGTTTTGTGAATTAGGCCTGAGTGTGCTTAAGTACTAACAAACCACGATTATATAACACAACTTCATGCACTGAATTTTTAGTAACGACTGAATGCCTTAAAGTGACTTTTACTGTCAGTTTTCTTTCAGATCAGCCACTGTCACATTAGAGTCTGAAGACAATCTTGCCATACAAGTAAGTTAAAGTGAATCTGCTGACATGTTTATAGGAGCTACCTGAAAAATAACCCATAATTATTTGCAGGAACTCTATCGCCCCCTCGAGGACTAGAGTTTGCTGCTGACAGACGCCCAAGAAGAACACACATAAGTGCGTTTAAGATGACCGCCAAGTGTTCGCGTGCTCACACAAAGTGCTTCTGGCCTTAATCAGCAATTTGTATTTCAACACAACTCTAAAAATCAATGGGCGAGCGGATGGACTGCAGTTCAAACGCCGTCCATTCATTACAGCCTGATTTCCAGAAGACTTTTCCACACATTTTTGACTCCGCTTCCCTGTGGAATGGTTTTCCTGTCTGCACGGGAGCAACATCAGACGCAAGTGAACGAAAGAGAGCCAAACGCCCGGCTAGAGCTTTCATTGTTCGCTCACACACACACACACACACACACAATCAAATATCCCACACACTGCAGGAAATAGTCAGATGTTTAATTCATTCAGTACAGGGTTTTTTTCTCTCTCTCTCAGTGCAAAACAACAAGAGTCCTTCTATAACGTGTGCTGGTCGTGTACAGATGCTTCTGCGGATTTGAAGGGAGGACCTCGAGGCTGATACGAGGATGATGAGGATGAGGATGAGGGGCTCGTTCAGGTCAGCAGCAAAGAAACCCAAAATAAACACATATACAAAAGCGCAGCTCCAAAACCTAGTGAGCAGCATCCTCATTTAAACAGAAACTCTGTGCACCACAAAAACAGTGAAGTGCAGGAGAATCACTATTGGGTACTTGCATTGCATTAAATATATTTATTTCTCTTCATTCTGTGGAAGCTTGTTTCTGCCACGGGATTAAAAAATAAATAAATAAAAAAGGTGACTTTTTAGCTTACAATATGTACTTTTTTGTGAGTCATAAACTTGTAATTTTGAGAGAGAAAAAAGAGAACTGGAAGATATAGAAATCTCAGATTCTGATTTTTTTCTGATTTTGAGTTTACATTTCGCAATTCAGTTTTTTTGTCACCACATAATAAAAAATAAAGGTAACTGACTTTTTTTTTTATCTCACAATTCAGATTTCTTTTCATGCTATTCTTTTAAAAAATAACTCATTGCAAGAAAAAAAGTTTGAGACTAAAATTACCATTTTTTTAATCCCCTGGATGAAACAAGCATCATATTTAATCCATCATCTTCAATAAAAAATACAAATACATAAATATATATATATATATATGTATGTGTAACAATGGATGGAAATTTTATACGCAATTCAAATCTTAATTTTAGGCTTTGAAAATGTTTTTGAATGTTTTTGAATGTTTTCAGCGAGCCTTTCATAATGCATTCTGTGATTGTAGTATCTGTGAATTGCACAAGAAAAGCTAGTCTCGTATTGTAGTGAATGAATAGTGAATGAATCTATGCTCCCTAGTTAGGCAGCTCACTAGGTTTCGGAACAGACTCACAGAAACATGGATACCAAAGCTGTTGAACATACAACGAATCAGAAAGTTGGCAAACACAAGCGTGACTATAGTCTTCTTCATTCAATTCAACCACAAAATACGTCCATTAACAAAATGACTTGTATATATTTCTATATTTATATATCTAAAGTGCATTATAGTACAAAAATATAGAAGGTCAGCAGCACCTTGATACCTTTACAAAATAAATACACCATTCAAACAAAATAAATTACAGGAATTCTGACACCGTAATAGAGGCATAGTCCTAAAAGAAGAATAAAGAGGAAAACGAAAAAGAAACAAAGCAAGGTATTCACAAGGATCCAAATGTGTGTCTCCGTGGAGCTGTAATAATGCTTTAGCAGTATCGTTAGTTGTCTTTGTCATTGTTCGGGTGCATTAAGAATATTTACAGACAATAAATATTTTCCTATCTCTTTTAGATGAACATTTCAAATGTCCTCACGGATCTGAAAGAGAAAAAAGAAAATGGCATTGATTTAAAATTAGTTCACTTCAGCATTTTTCAGCAAAATTGAAAGTATGTTTTCTCTTATTTAACATCTCCGTTATGTATCACGGATATATAATTGTATAGGTTTTGTTCATATTTTTAATTAAAAATTCTGTTATCATTTTTAGTATTTTAGTTAAAGTGTTAGTAATTTTGTTGAGTCGTTTCCTCATGTATTTTTAATGTCTACATATTTTTATTAATTAATTTTAGTTTTTTAGTTTTAGTTTTTTAGTACTTCAAATAATACTAAATTAGAAATGTTAATCATGTATATGTATTTTATTGTATTTTATTTCGGTTCATGTTTATTTTATTCCAAGTAAAAACAATTCTTTTGTTGTTTTAGTTAATGTTATTTTTTTTATTTTTTTTGATATAGTATTTTAAATGTCTATATATTTTTTTTATTCATTAATTTTTTGTTTAACTTTTTTAGTACTTCAAATAATGCTAAATTAGAAATGTTATATGTATATTTATTTTATGTTATTTCAGTTCATGTTTATTTTATTCCAAGTAATAATTTCTTTTAGTTTTAGTCAATGTTATCCTATTTTATTTGTAATTTATTTGATATAGTATTTTAAATGTCTGTATATTTTATAATTTTTTTATTAATTGATTTTAGTTTTTTAGTTTTGTTTTTTTAGTACTTCAAATAATACTAAATTAGAAATGCTAATCATGTATTTTTATTTTATTTTGTTTTATTTCAGTTCATGTTTATTTTATTCCAAGTAAAAAAATTAATAATCTTATTTTATTTTTAATTTATTTTATATAGTATTATAGGTTTTGTAATTTTTTTAATTAGATTTCTTGTATATTTTCTGTGTTCGTAAAGGTTTTAGTAATTTTGTTGTGATGTATTTTTCTTTATGTTAGTTCAAAAAATGATATAGGTTTTAATAATTGTATTTATTAGTTTTAGTTTACCCTAACCCTAAACAAAAATATCTGACAAACAAAAGTATCTTTTTTTTTGTTATAGCTTTTTTTTTTATAGCTATAATAATCCTGCAACAAATGCATAAGATTAGTCAAAAAACTATTTTTTTTATAGTAAGTTACTTCTGTTTATTTTTTTTATGTTTAGTTTTATTAAATTTATTTCATGTAAATATAAATGCTTTAATACAAAAAAATTGTTAAAAAATATATATTTTTTTAAATTATATCAAAATGAAAACATGCTATCAAAACGATTTAAGAAAAATACAATCGTTATAATAGTTTGAGAGGATTCACCGTTGTCAGAGACTGACAGTGTTTTAGTGCTGGTCCAGGAGCGATCGAGCCCTCCTCTTCCTCTTCTCTCCCTCCCTCCTCTTCCCCGCTCGGCCTTTCTTCTTCCTCTTGCCGATGGTCTTCAGCGTGCTCTCCTTGTACGTCTGGGACTTGTTGGTTTCCTGCGGGAGGTTGGTTCCCTCCTCGTCCTCCAGACGGAAGCTGATCGGCAGGTTCTTGGTGCCTCCAGCTGGTTTGGGGTGGGCGGTTCCCATTCCTATGGACACGCCCACTCCCATTGGAATGGCAACCGTGAGGCCGCCGCCCCCTCCGCTGCTGGCCACGCCTCCTCTGGGCTGCGGGACGTCCCGGATCTCGGCCGTGTGAACTACATGCAGCAGCTCCTGGAGCCACAAGCGCCTCTTGAAGTCCTGCAGCGTCCGGCCCTTATCATGCATCAGCTGAGCGTGAGTCACCGAACGCCTCCTGAAACACAGAATTGCATTTGACAACTCAATCACACACAGCTCCATACAAGAAAAAACATCAGTCTTTGCAATAAACACAAGCTTTGCTTCTTGATTGATTTCACCCTCAGTTTTAAATTGCAATGCCCACTTTTTCACAATCCAATCAACTCTCAATTAAATAAAAACCCAGTTTCTCTTACAGGTAATTATATATGATATAAAATAAAGTAATAAAATATGATAATAAAAATAACAAATATATATACATATGAATAAAAATACATTCCAGTTCACTATATATATATATATATATATATATATATATATATATATATATATATATATATATATATATATATATATATATATATATATATATATATATATATATATATATAAAATTATAATAAAATATAATAATAAAAAGTAAATATATATTATATAAAATTTTATAAAAATAAAATATATAAAATACATGTTAGTTGATTTAAAAAGTAAATAAAAATAGAATAAAATGTTAAATAAAGGGAGAAAAATATTATATATATATATATATATATATATATATATATATATATATATATATATATATATACACACACAAACACACATATGCATATACGTTTACATATTGCATATAAGTGTATTTTTCAAATTAAAAATGGAAATTCTTTATTCTGTAATGCATAAGATTTAGTGCCTAACAATTAAAAGAAAATTGACAGTAAAGGAGGAAAATACATTTAAATAGACATATTTCACTGAATCAGTTCTTAATAGCTTGTAAAATTTTGTTTGTAAAGTACATTTATCGTTCTTTTTACTGTAAACGGATCAGGGTCACAGTAATAAAGTGGTTTCACGCAGTCAGTCTGGAACTCGCTGAACTTCACTGCGTTTGAACCCGTGACCTCAGCATCACTAACCCAGGTTGTGTGTAAGTCACAGTTGCCTCAGATCAATGAGAGTGTCTCTTCTATAATTTATTCTGTTTGCTGCAATCTTATTGGCTCTACACACACACACACACACACACACACAGTGCCTTTAACTTAAATCCAGTCCGTGGCCCCTGTTCAGTGTGTTTTTAGTGAAATCCAGGGGGTTTTGAGAAGGTCTGGCCCTCATCCAACACCTCTCTGGTGCCCGTTTCCAGACCCTGCATCAAACCCAAACAAACCAGCAGGAGTGCTGATGTGAAGCTCCTTCTGACGCGCCTCCACTTTTAAACATACTACATCAAACCTGACACGATCCGAAAGCAGCAACAGCCAATAATCACAGGTCGAGCGGACGAAACGAAGCACTCAAATTAATGGTGCCATTGTGTCCCGGCTCTCTGCTACCGTGTGCACTTCTGAGTGCTCGGCTCTGTCCAAATGTCTTGAAACAATTACACATATCTCACAGCCAAAGTAAAGCATAATTCAGTGCTGGTTGAATATGGCTCGGGTTCAAACGCACGGCGTGAACACAGGGGGGCAGCAGAGAGCATCAAACCCTGGTCACACCAGGACACACTTAACACAGCAAACTGTGAACAGCATCATTCATATATGGATTATACTAAAGATTTTCCCTTTGGAACGATGACTATGGCTGCAATAACTAATACTAATACTACTATTTTGAGCGTAGCATCATGTGATTGTGTGTCCGTGTTCTTCTCACAGATAGATGATGCTCTGTTCTTCATCTTCTGGAGCATCTGAAGCGCCACACACAAACAGCCCTTGTTTCCAGGCTGGTTAAACCGATCCGTGAGATCATGGCTTGCCAGGCCATGGAACGATGAGTTTTCCTTTCTTTGGAAAGTGTCTTTATTCCTCTCCGGTGGCTCCTAAATAACACTGTGCCTCCTGGCAGCTCGTGTTCTCCTCTCCTCTGTCACCTCGTATTATTTTCTTAATGTACCGGGACAGATTTACGAGCGAGGAACGTCCTGAGAGAGCAAACCTTTCCCATGAATGCCCAAACGCCAGATTCTGAGCGTCTGCAGGCAATGAGGAGAAATCTATCTATCTATTGAATTATGTTTGTCAAACAGGTTTGGTGAATGCACAAAAGCTCTTTTGTTTTCGCTTGCGCTCGTTTCAGTTGACGATGAAGCGGGAGAGAAACTCGCAGCGTGGCATCCTTCCAGCTGTTTCTTTTTAGCATACCTGAAGATAATTGCTGCTTTGTGCTGCTTTAATTAAAACAACAGGCCGAGAGAGAGAGAGAGCGAGAGAGAGAGAGAGCGTTCCCCCTCATCTGCGATGCATGCGGTCTGAAAGATCTCCGGCTCCGTGTGTTTCATCTTCACAGACTCGGCTGGCTCGGGTTCAACTCAAACTCCAGTAGGAGGCATTGTCCTGGACTTGTCAGCATTAGCTAGTTATAAAGGGTGAACGCTCTTTGTGATGTGCCGTGCGATCAAAGCGCTAAAGAGAGCGCTGCTGAAAGAGGAACTTGTGTTGTTTGGCCACCGGCTGGATTTATACAATACTCTGCCCTTCGAACAAAGTGCAGCTCATCCTAGGAGAGGTTTAATCAGGCCAAAAACTCATCAAATCTCACAGAACTTAAGGCTTAACCCTGTTACGCTCACTAACTCATTCACATTTACTTGCTTGAGGATTAGAAATCATCTTGTGTTTTTAAACCTGGTGTATTTTTGATGAATTACAGTAGCAATCACACACTTCATCTCATTTTATACAGCAGCGGCTGAATGATGTGAATAATAGTTTTAATGTCTAATTCATCGTCTATTTAATGGTGTGTGGCTGCCCTTTAAAATCTTATTATTATTTAAAACAACCTACTATGTACTAATATAAATATACATTTATCTAGATGAATAAATAAAGACAAACAACAGACTATGGACGTTGCATTGCAATGCAGAATTTGCTTTCTTCTTGAATATTTTTACGTGCACAAAGTAACCATTTCTAATGCAAATGCACAAAAACATGCTATAATGTGCACAACACATGACAGTTTCTCAAATCAGCCTACAAGATCAAAACCAAAGTGCAGGTTGCATTTATATAACTATTTAATTTTATTTATATTTTAATTTTAATTTATTCATTTTACCTAATGCTTTCAATGCACATTTAAATCAGTGACATTGCATCACATTATTAAAACATTTTTATTTTTATGTGTATATAGCAAATGTTTCTGAAGGAAACCCAAAAAAGATGCTTTGACGTCACAGTCATTGCATTAGTGTCTCAAATCACCCTAGAGGTCTAAAAGAGTTTATTGCATTTATATAAAGCAACTAATTTAACTCCAAATAGAAGCTTTTTGGATTTGCATTTTAATGCATTCATTTTAGCTGATGCAGATATTATTTTTGCATGTATATAACGTTTTTAAAGTAAACCCACCCAAGCATGCACAAAACGTTACAGTCCTTGCATGTGGATCAAAGCAAAGTGTGTGTGTCTCTGGCACAGTCTGCACAACAACCAGCAGACGACGGGCGAACGATGTCTCACAGACCCACACGCTCACATCATTAAAAGCTGATATGAAGTTAGGGAGGTCCTGGCAGGCAAATGCGGATCGTAGACAGCGGGGGGAGCGCGGCTTTCCAAAGCTCTGTGGAAGCATGTTTTGCATTCTGGGCCCTGCTGAGGGGTTCACAGGACATAAAAGCGCGTTTGCTCGGCTCTGCATAATATACTCCAGTGGGAGAGGCCCGTTTGACTTGGACTGCATCAGCAATCTCTCTCTCGCTCTACGCCTCCATCGAGCGCCTCGCTATCAGAGGACAGCGTCTGTCACAAAAGCATGTCTGTGTGTGCAGCAGGTGGCTCCCAGGAGCCCCGCGTCCCGCTCGCCCTCGACCCCTGAGCAAACACGCAGGTGGGCGCACACTATCAAAACACCTCCCGGCACGCTCGACAAACCTGAGCATTTTCCAGCCAAACGCAAACACACAACAACAATCACTAGATCTACACATTCGCTTCAGAACATGCAATGCAATGCAATTTCTCAGTTGGCATGAAAAGAGTCCATCCTGTGAGAATCTGGTCTCTAGAAAAGCTTAAATAAGTTACATTTCAAAAATCAGAAGTGAACTGAATCAACTAAACTGAATTGAATAACTATACTATAATGATTGTACAACATTGATGCAGATTTTTTAACGCTAGACTGAATTATGCCTTTGTTTGTTTCATTAGTGATCAATTATGTTACATTGACACTGTTATTGAACTTAATTAAACTAGCATTGAAACTACTGAATAATGAAACTATTGTTTTCTGAAATTGAATTTATTTTATGCAAGACTAACACTGTTATTGAACCGTATTGAATCAACACTTTTATATAAACTGAGAATTAATTGAATTAATGACCCTGAATTGGGTTGAATAATGACACTGAGCGATTTTAAAGTGAATTTTAATTTACTAAACTGAATCAATTATTGAACTAATCTGAATCAACATTGAACTAAAGTTGAATAAGTGACACTATTGTCTTAGAATCTGAATTTGTTTAATAACTGATTGATTTGGGAACATAAGCAGATATTTTCCTGCTTATTCCTGCAAAGCTGCTGTGAAACAGTATTACATAAAATGCCATGTAAGTAAAAGACTTCTCTTCAAAAAGACACATGTCACTCAGAGTTCGAGGTCTGTTCAAATCACTAACTCTAAGAGCAACAGGAACATTTATGTTTTAGAAAATCATGTTGGTGGTTAAAAGCCCCTAAAAATGAGCACAGACACTTACATTCGGCTGCTGAGGGCATCGACGGGCCTTCCGTGGTGAGGAACAGGAGAACACAGTAAGAAGAGAGCAAAGAACCACCGCTGCAGAACCCTTCTAGAGCACAACGTCCTCATCCTCACTGGACCTGAGACACACACACACACACACACATTACACACATCTGTTATGTGCCATTTAACTCACTCTTGTGATGATATAGGTGAAATTGTTCAATCATACAGTGCAGACTATAAATGACTGAACACACTTAGAAATAAAGGTTTCTGTTACAGAAGAACCATTTCTGTCTGAATCTTTCCGTGAACCGTCTGGCGCTCCTCACATGGCGTTCAAAAATGATAGTTTCTTTATTACTTTTTGAGCAGTAAGACCCGAAAAGTAAAGTTCCGACATAAACAGTCGTAAATCTTACGCTTGGTGTGTTTTTAACGAAGACACTTGGCAGTTATTGCTAAGGTGGAAAAAGTTTTTTTTTTAAAATGAAAAAAAGTTATAGCTGCTCATTATAAAAAACTTATAAAAATACTATTTTCTAAATTAATTTGAATTATGTATTTCCCAAAAATGGTGAGAAAATCAAAGCCATGAATCTAAACAAGTTGTGTTCTGCATTTAATATTGATATCTTAAAAAATGAGCTTTCAGTGAGATATATCTCGGGGCGCACTACCAAACGATCCCACTAGGTGAAATTCGTTTAATTTCCAGTGTGGACCTTTTTGACTGCGAGGTGGACCATTTAACCTTTTTCGAATCATGTATATGACTTTTGTGTACTTGTTCTCATAGCAAGTGCCAAAAACCAAGATGGCAAACTTTTTTTTTTTTTTTAAGCATAAAAACTTTTGGTCAAAAAATTACTAAAGAGAACCAGAGGGTATAAAAAACAACTTTTTTCTTCTATAAAGAACATGAATGCTCTCCATGGACCCATCAATGCCAATAAAGAAGCTTTATTTGTAGGAGCGTTTTTTCCCACCCTATGCTGAAGAAGAACTTAAACCAGTTCAACATGTTGGAGAGAAAAGCCGAATTCCAGCAAGTCCTCTGAGCCACAACAAAAGCCCATGATGAGCAACAGGAGAGAAACATACTCACTCACAATGATGCCTGTGTCTCCGTCTCTTCTGTCCCGTCAGACAGAGCCCAAAGTTTCTCCTCAAAGTTTCCAGGCTGCGATCAAACACAAACAAACAAATCAATGAGTCCAGGTGAACGCGTGCTTCAGCATTACGTCCTGCACTTTCTCTGAGATGATCTCGTCTGGAGTAAGCAGACCACAGCAAACGGGAATCCAGCGTGAGGTGGACGAGTGTGTGTTTCCAGGTGGTCTGTCCCACACTGACTGACTCCGCTCTGTTATAGAGGAGTCAGATGAACCCACCAACACTGTGATGGGAAAGTTTCAGAACTGTCTATGCAGGTTGAGAGAGAAAGAGAGAGAGGGAGGAGAGAGAGGAGAGGTAAAACAGCCAGTGGGAGGAGAGGGGAGTCCTAACAAAGACTCAGCCCGTATATAAGGAGTCAACTCTTCTGTTTACACGAGAGAGACAGGAAAGATTTCTGGAGAAACCAGGCCATTTTCTCAGAACAGAATCCAAATCACATGCACTTACTTCAGTCATAAGTTCTCATCAATAGATAAAGCAACAGGCAGTTATTTTCTAAATCCAAAAAGTTTGCAGATGTTATTCGTAAAGTATGTTTTACTTCATAAACGCCAGCATAATCTAAAACGACTTTTGGGTTGATGGATGAATCCTGAAGGTTCATGCTGCAGTGGAGACTGGAGGAATGATGATGAAAATTCAACTTTGATCACAGGAATAAATTACATCTTAGAATATTTTGACATAGAAAGCAGCTATTTTAAATTGTAATAATTTTTCACAATTTTACTGTTTTTACTGTATTTTGATCAAATAAACACACCCTTGTTTTGAAGGAAAAAAGGTTCTTGTTTCAAACTTATATCCACTAGAAATCTCTATTGAGCAATGTATATATATATATATATAATATTTTTTAAATAAAAGCAAAATATTGTTGCAGTATTATACTTTTTCAGTCTAACAACTGCAAAATTTCAGTGTTACTTATTGGTTAAATTTACTAGCAAATTTCTGAGTGAAAATTTTTCAAAGAAATCCTGCACCAAAACTTTTTTTCAGTTTAGTTCGAAACTTTAGTCTACTGATAAACAATTACGCAATAACTCTAGGTTTGTGATCTCCTTTGTGCTTTTTTCCTGAGTCAGCTGACATTTCATGTGAAGTCGTGTGTGCTGTAAATCTCCTCAGGTGATGTAGTTTGACATCTGGTGCAGGTGTGTGTGTGTGTGTGTGTGTGTGTGTGTTGAACACTAACTGAAGGCTATCGTTGGCCTTTCGGTGCCAGATTTCAGAAACACGTGTCTTGTAGGGAAAGACATTTTCCGCACTCCCTGATCTCTTGTTTTGGCCGGCTGTTAGCACCTGTCAGTCAGCAGATTTCTGGAGCGGTACATTCTTTCTTGCACATAACTTCGTTTTTTATAAAATGTATATGTGTGACGGTGGATATTTTGGCCCCTGGCGGACCAGATCAGAAACACATGAAGGTCTCGACTCCTTCAGTGACTTCTTCTCTGAGTTTTCCATTCAGAGTTCTCAGGTTTAACAGGTTAGATGAGGAAGACCAAAGCGAGAGCTCAGCCAAAAATGACCCAAAAATCAAACCTGTGTGAGTTTCTATCGTCTGTTGAACACATAAGGAGATATTCTTATGGAAGTCAATGGATACCATCAACCATTTACTGTTATTTTATCTTCCTAGTTTAATTATTAATGTGTAATATGAGAAGCTCATAAAAGAAGCAGCAATTATCCATGAGTATTGAGATCTGATGCAGGATTGGGATATTTTCAATACATTTAATAACGTAATTGGACTTCCTCCAACAGTAAAACCATGAAAAAGCATTACATGAAATAAAATATAATGATAGAAAAGTTTTTAAAGTTTTTTTTTTAAATTAAAAAATTAATCTATATAAATAAAAAATTTAAAAAAATTAATTTGAATTTATTTTATTTCAGCAAAGACAACACGTCTCGTTTTTGTTTATTTTAATTTAAATTACAAAAAAAAAAAAAAAAGAATAAATGCTTTATGGACATATGTAAACAAAAATATATAAACAACTAAAAATGACAAAAACAGAGAACAAAATTAATAAAATTTGAACTAAAATTAAAGCCAAAACACAAAAATATAAGAATAAAATCTAATCAAACATATTAACAAACTAAAATATCACTGATTCGTGTGTGATCTTCAAACTTTGCAAATCAAGACGCATCACGTCAAGTTTCACGTCTATCACAAAAACAATTTAATTAATTTCCGGCCAAATGGGTTTAGAATGACACGAGATGAATGCAAATGATTACTTTTTGGAGTATGGTTAAAGAGGTCTGTATTTATTAATATCACTCTAAATGAATTGGTGTGCTATTTTCGTCTGTGGACGCTGGCAGTTTTTAGGTGTTAACTCAAAGGTCCATCCGCCTGTCACATCTGCACTCATCGGGCGTCCTCTTTCCCAGAAGGGTGACTCATTACAGCTTCTCTGCAGATTAATTGATCTTCACAGCTGTCTTTTACATTAGTGTTCATCCTGCCCACAGACTCAAAGAATTCCTCCCGTGATGTGTTCGGTGTGTTACTCATCCAGAACGAGCCTCTTCTCGTCTCTGTCTCTCTCTATCCTTATCTCATTAATTCAATCAACCACAGTTCTCACATCCTGTCTTTAAAAATGTTTTCAAAATGTTAGCATTGAAACACTATTTATACTTTAGTTTACATTAGTTTGTGTGACACATTTTAAATGTAACTTCTTGTTTCGGAATGTTCAGGGAACATTCAAACATTCCAATAATGTCTGAACGGAATGGAATGTGTCACCAACAAGAAACTTTTGAAAACTTTTAAACACTGTGCGTTTTAAATGTTCAGAGAACATTCAGGAGAACGTTTTTAGAACTATATGGGAACGTTGGTAAAACATTCTTAGAATATGTTTTTGTTGTGTCTATAGTTTCATGAAGCTACCTTTACGAGACAAGCAAAAACTTAAAAAACACAATGGGGCATTACTGATGGACTTTATATCATAGAATGAAGAGTGAAAATATCTTTAGCTTATTTCAGGAATTTAACCAAAATGTTAAATTTATGTTGACTTTAAATGACTTCATGCATTTAGCAGACAATAAAAATATGTTTGTTTTATTAAAAAAAGGCAGTGCATACCTGATACCTGATTCTCAACTCAAGATGAAATCCAAAAGCAGTTCTATTTACTTAATACATTTTAATAGCCTCATTCTCAGTCAGTAGCCCACAATATATATTAAAAAGTTTGTCTTCATAATCATTATCAAAGACGCTCCGCCTCTGAAAGGACGTTCCTTGTTTGTTGATGTCATCAGTCTCCGCCCCTCCAGCCACGCCCACTTTTCCATGAGCCAATCAGTTCTATAACAGATGAGGTCAAGTCCTGCCCTACTTTTGAATGTCTCTTCGATGTTTGCTCAGAAATTCATCAGATTACAGGATGCAAACAGACGAAACGTTATGTAGGAAAATGTACTTTTTTAAATGTAAAAATTAGCTACAGATGTGTTTTGCAAAACAAACTAAACACAAAACAGTGCACACAAATGTGTTTGTGTTTACTAATGCTGGCAAACACAACCGATTTTGACCAAACTTCTTACATCATTTAACTCAAGGCAGTTCGGTTCTCTCTTTGAAGCAAACATTATAAAAATCAGTTTAATTATGAGTGTCTGAGGTGCGCGTCTGTCACTGGCTGATTCACACAGGTTAGTGTAATATAGCACACAGAGTCTCGTATTTTACAGGTATGTCAGAAGTTACTGTTTACATGCAGTCACACGGGTCTTTTCTACCTGTTTCAGCCCCTGTGGTCCACACACACACACACACACACATTAATATAAGGGTTTCGTGTTAAGTTAAGGAAAAAAAGACCTCATTCGGGGGCACTCTGTAGAGTATACTTTACCTGCACATAAACAGGTGAAAAAAGTCTTTCCTGGCAGGAGGCGTGAAGTGGGGACAGAGCCAGGAAAGCTGTTTTAGATTCATCCAAAATTACTGGCTTCTGGCAGCGAGCGGCAAACACAAAACTAGTGTTCACTTTTAATCTTACTGCTTTTTTCCTCCGTCTCTCCCTCTCTCTCTCTCTCACATCGTCTAATCTCTGTACGAAGCCATGGACGTTTTATTGGAACGGCTTTATCAGATTCTGTATTGTCTGTTGAACACTAGCACAGGAGCGAAACGAGAATACGGCCATTATTTACAGACTGCACAGAATCTGTCTCCAGATGTTCTTTCAAAGTCTTTCGAAGATCTAAATCTTAATGCATCTTATTATGAGCAATTAATTGCTTGAATGTGCATGACATAACACATGTCTTATAGATGCTGGTCTTAAAGAGACAGTCCACCCAAAAATGAAAATTATGTCTATTTTTACTCACTTTTAATTTGTTCCAAACTTTTATATCTGTTTTTTTCTGCAGAACACACACACTCTCTCACACACACACACACACACACACACACACACACACACACACACGCACACAAAGATGTTTGGAGATTGTAGGTGGGCGGTAGCCATTGACTTCCATTGTACTTTTCTTCATAATATAGAAATCAGTGGGTACCATAAAAAATATCTTCCTTGGTGTTTAACAGATGAAAGAAATTAATACAGGTTTGGAGCAATTTGGGGGCAAGCAAGTGACAGAATTTTCATTTTTGGGCAATCGATACCTTTAGGTTGATGGTAGCCATTGACTTACATAATGCTTTTATCCCACACTATGGAAGTCAATGGGTACCATTTGCTCAGCAGCCTTCTTTAAGATATCTTATTTGTGTTCAACATATGAAAGTAATAAATACATGTTTGGAACAATTTGAGGGAAAGTAAATGACAGAATTTTCATTTTTGGGTGAACTGTCCCTTTAAGTTTCGATCCGATCAATTGAACTAAGTATTAAAGGCTCAGAGAGCGAGCGTGGGACGGGTTTACGGGTTAAAAAACTATGTTCTTCATCCCAGAATAAAGTCACATTCAGTAACCCGAAGCGTCTTGGCTGCTTTTCCATGGACTTCGCTCAGATTCTCTCCAGAAGTCATCAAGTATTATATCACACCATTTACTTTACGATTCAGATCCGCGCAGAACAGAACGTCCAACTGAAAACCCTTTTTGTCACATTAATGCATCTCTTTTTTTTAAGTAGTAAGCAGAGTTTATTTCTTGAGATTACAGAGAACTGAAGCTACTTTAATGAAGACGATGATTATGAGTCTCTAATTTGGAAATCTGGACATAATGAAAGTTTTTATGCATTTAATATATTGTTAATAACAACAAATGGAATATATGCAATCATGACGTTTCCTTATATTAAAGGCATGCAAATTGGTTTTGTATCTAATCTCAGGAGAAATATCTGGAATATTAAGGATATCCCATCTCTTCTATGATGCTTGACATGACTCTTCATATGAAAACTGAATTCTGTTATTGCAAAATAATGTGTTGCATTGACTCACTCAAACACATCTGCCAGGACATGAAGATCCAGAGAGCTACAACAAATGACTTCATCTTCAGCTTCATCGAGATCTGATCTGATCTGCTCTCAGACAGCGCTGATTTACTGTCATCTCTATCGCAACCCATCTCAAACACACACAAACAACACCATACTGTCTTCAGTTCAGAGAGAAGCTCTTCATTAGGATTCACACATGCTTCATCAGAAATCTGACAAACTCACTGAAGAGATCTCTCTCTTTAATATCTCAGTACATTTGCTGGAGTCTCCTGCTTCTCAGATGTTTCTCCTGAGAAAGCGAGCAATCATCTAATCAACTGAGACCAAACTGATTCTTTAACAAGATCAAACTGCAGTCAGAAGAGGAAAAAACGTAAAGTTAGTGCCTTATGCAATCCTAAGTGATTTTGATTTAGTAACTAATTAAGATACTAGAAAGTAAAGCAGATAAACTGTGAGAACTTCAAGTTTCTTGAGCTATAAATGAGAAATATCACAACAATAAGACATTCATCCGGAGAAACACATAACTAAAAGAAAACAAAGTGTTAATATTCCACAAACACACTGCATTAAAAGACAAAATACTCACTTATTCAGATGGCAGTCCAGAAAGTCTCCCTAACAATCCATTAGGATATTTCTTCTGCTGCTGGAAATCTTTGGGTTTATTGTCCTGAAATCGGTCTTGAGTTTGTCCCGATGGCAGGTGAGAGAGATGCTGAGTCTACAGTGACTCGCTGAGCTCCTCTGCTACTTGTGAAGCACAGCATCATTCAATATATATATATACAAGCTTCAGAGCTGCTGCTGACATCACTGAGAAGTCAACAGTACCGCCTCACACACACACACACACACACACACATAAAGTGTGGGTTGTGGGGTTTTATTTTCAACCGTATGCCAAAGTAACTCAAAACAATCACATGCTATCCACAGTACTGTTTTATTTGTAGTTTTTGTGTTTCACACACAGGGGCACACACTTTCCCAGAAGACTTTCCCCGTCGCGTCACTGGTGCACACAGCGATACCCAACACTGTTATTTCACTCGCTTAAACTTTTCTCAGGAGCTTTAATATTATCATTTAAAATTCAAGTGTGATGCGGCTTTGATAATTGAGTCGGGCCCTCGTGTGGAGGGATGCGAGCGAGCGAGCGAGTGTGTGACTCAAGTTTTCAGCCCACTGCTGAGTGTTTAGCGTCACAGCTAATCTGAGCGAGAGCGAGTGAGCTCGTCTGAGCTGAGGTTGTGCTATGTTTAGTTGCGGACGCTGCTGGTGGTTTGGATCCTTCTCACAGCCGCTGGCCCGTGCCGTGTGTATATGACCTGCTAGCATTCCCTCGCTGACTGGGAAGGGCACCGCAAACACTGAAAACACCAGACGATTACAGTATTAGGGTCTGGACATAGTCTGTCTGGAGTGGAATGAAGATTTAACGTGGTGTTACTGTGGGCAGATTGTGTGTGTTTCGCCGCAGGAGTTCACGAGTGATTTGTGGTGTTTATACCAAGTGTTTGTTTACTTGTGGGTTAGAGGTCTTTGTAGCTTTGCATAACCGGAATTTGATCTGCATTAAGTCTGGTTCACGTTGCAGTTTGTCCATGAAGCATGCACTTGGAAAGGGTTGGCTTTGACCTCTGATAGGGTCGAAATGAATGCCACATGCATAACTAATAATTGCATAACTAATAATGAAAAAGACTTCTAAAGCATCATGTCAATTTCAACAAAAATCTAAACTTTATATCATTTAATGGATCTGAACTAACACGAGCTATCATTGAATATTTGTATTGTTATTAAAGGGAAAGTTCACCCAAAAATGAATTTACTCACCTTCACGTTGTTCCAAACCTGTATGAATTTCTTGAATTGTTTTCCTGAAGGTATTTCGAAGAATGTGGGTGATCGAAAAGTTTGACGGTAGCCATTGACTTTTAAAGACTTGAAGTTAATGGCTACCATTAATGGTTTGGTTACCAACATTCTTCAAAAAATGAGTTAATCATGACAGAATATTCATTTTTGGGTGAACTAACGTTAATAAAGATTAATCATGTATTAATTAACGGGAACTTGTTATAAAGAGTAACCAATGCAACTAATCATATAAGCATCACACGGATGAATCCCAGCAAACGTTGCTTTAATGTTTGCACATGTTCAAGATTGGTTTGGGGTTTTTTGGTAAACAATTGAGACCATAGACCACAAAACCAGTTATATTGGTCAATTTTTTAAAATTGAGATTTATGCATCATCTGAAAGCCGAAATAAATGATCTCTCCATTGATGTGTGGTTTGTTCGGAGGACAATATTTGACAATCTGGAATCTGAGGGAGCAAACAAATCTAAATATTGAGAAAATCATCTTTAAAGTTATCTAAATGAAGCTCTTAGCAATGCATTTTACTAATCAAAAATGAAATTTTTATATATTTATGGTATGGAATTTACAAAATATCCTAAAGATTTTTGGCATAAAAGAAAAAATTGATAATTTTGACCCATATGATGTCTTGTGGGCTATTGCTCCAAATATATCTGTGCTACTTATAACTGCTTTTGTGCTCCAGGGACACACTTTATAACATTTTGTGAGGGCTCTGTTGTTTGTAACCATTCACGAACATTGCAAAAAGGCAAACCTAAAAGGAACACACACAGAACATTGCCTAAGTGTTATTTTCAGGTTTCATTTTTATGATCATAACCTAACCTCTCTAGAATGTGCATGGGAGGTTTTTCATGACATCCTACTGAGACCGTACAAACATGGAATGTTCCCCTAAGGTTTGCACATTTAGTTTTTGTTTTTCAAACAAAATCCTAATGTTGTATGAACATGCACGTAAAGTTCTATACTTTGTGATACTTACACAGAACATGCTCTATTAATATATAAATAGATCAGACATCCAGAGGACAAGCACTTCTACATAATTCGGTTGCATGTGCAAACCTGGTAAAACATGATATCAAGAGGTTTTCAAAAGTGCAAATGAATTTTCAAAACTTGCAAACAATTATCAATAAATCAAATAAATCATTGATGCTACTGTATGGATTTTGTGCACAAGTCGGATTATTACTTTAGTTTTTGACAGGTTCACAGGACTATGAACTGTAATTGATTTGTGGGATTTCTGGCACAGGACTCTGTTATTATGACATGTTCAGGACTCAAAGTTATCGTAACGAGTACATTTGGACTGTTAAAGGAGCAGGCATGGCCCGAATCAGGAGGTTTCGTGAGATGCAGTGCTGTGTGGTCCGTCTCGAGTGCAGGCGAAACACTTCTCAAACACTTCACACTTTGATCTGAAGCTTTCATACCTGCTTCTTCCTCAGGATGTGACTGGAAACACATCCACCGACCGTGACGGTGGGATTCTGTGTGTATGTACATACAGCGCTGTTCCACTTTCTCTCCAGACGAAACACTTAAGAGCGATTCTGACCTGGAGGTCAGCCGAATTCCTCAGCCCTTTCTCCTCTTCGGAGGTAAATGGCTGTGGTTTCTGTGGAAGGCAGGTATTTTATCCCCATAGCATGCATCCCGCTTTAAACACATTCGTCTCTTTGAATGCACGAAAAAGAAGACTGATGTTATGGGGTCAGTCCAGGGCCGTACATCACATGCAAAGCTACACTGAACTGGAAAAATGAATTAGCAAGATTTGATACTGCTCATCAAAGTGTCGTAAATAGCTGAAAGAAGATCCAACATGTTGCACATTTAACAGACTCTCTGCTTTATTACTGCAGCATTGAGCCGAAGCGTACATTTAAAACACTTCCACATGTCAGCATTCACAGTTTGTTGTGGAGACAGAGCTGAAATAGACAGATATGGAACGCATTTTAGCGGATTACAATAAGAAACCTCTTTAAAGGCCTTAATTAAGAGCAGTCTGTGCTAATTGAATTAGCCCAAGATGCTCCATATTACTTCTCGCCCACTACAAAGAGGAAGTTGTCACTTTAGATGTATTTGAATCGCTGTAATAAAAAACAAATAACGGTCGAGTGGAAAAATAGTGGTGTTAAAAGTATATTTGACGAGTTAAGCTGTTTAGTAAACTAAGTCAGGAGGTCCAAAAACATAATCATATAATCACTGCATTTGATGCATGAGATTTTTAGTGAATAAAGACCTACATTTTGGCGTATGGAGACATGATGATATAACAGGAGTCATTTTATTGCACAGGTTTATTTACAGCAGACTTGCTTTGCGTGCAGATGCACTGCGTGTTTTTCATGTTCCACATTAAAAAAGTCAAACCGCCCTGGAAAGACATGAAGATTAATAACTAATGACAGAATGTGAACTACCCCTTTAATTTTTCTGTAGAAAAACCCCTCTTGCAGCCAAAGGTACAGGAGCAAATCTTATTTTGAAATTTCATGGTTTGCAACCACTTCCAAGAATCTCAAATCCCTCCTGAATCTGCAGTCCTTTCAGTCTGCAGCGCTTCTAAACCTCCTCGCATGGAGCACGGATGCATGTGCAGATGCCTGTAATTAATTCATGTTCAGCAGCGAGATGTGTCTGTGTGTGGCCTCCAGGACTGAGCTTCTCATAGAGACAGCCATCTCATGGATCATGTAACAGTGCATTTAAAGTGCATTGGTTGCCGCATGTCAGCATGAATTTCACAAACACTGTAAATATAGTTTCTAAAGAGCTTGTTTTATTAGTTTGCCAAGTCAAGCATCACTATTACTATTGCATATATCAGCCCTCATATGCATTCAAAGTCTGTGTGCTATTATCGTGAAGAATCGTTATTTTATACATATTATGTATGCATATACATTTTTTTTTTTAACAGATCATTGTATGCAATTTATATGAACATATAACCTTACCAGTATTAACCTCACTGGAATAAATCAGTTTGAATAAACTTTTATTTACTTTATTTATGTATATACTTGCATAGAGTATGTTAAATCAATATTTGTGTAATGATAAACGTATGTTGGTTTAAAAAAGCTACTCAAGTGATATCAGGTATTAAGTTGTTTTGTGAGTTTTTGGCAGAACAATATTTATATATTTATGTTATATTTATATTGCCAAACTTGTTTTCCCTTTGCATTACGTTTATCTTTCTGACCCTAATGGCAGATATTTTAAAAGTCACTTTGTTTTTTTGTTGGAATATTGACAACTGTATTGGACTGCAAGAATACAAAGTGGCACCCGCATTATTTTCAGAAAATGAACAAATTGAGAAAATGACTTCGACCGATCTGGCAGAGCTGCGGGATTATTAATGCATTTGCTGAAAACGTCACAGGCCTCGTTCTTCACTGTGAGCTTTCCAGAGCTTCGTGGGAGGAAAACAGAACAATGACGGCGTTTAGTTCCAGAACACAGTGATGAGACGCTCTCTGTGTGGCCCACTTTTAAAATGTTTTGCATGAAGCTTCCCACAGGAAAGAAAATTCACAAATGAGGACTCCTAAATATCTCACTTATTGCCTATAAACAGAAACGAGGATTAAATAGAGAGAAAGTGATGCTGAAAGAGATGTTTCTCCTGAGAAAATGAGCACAGAAGAGATCTCAACAAAGTTTTGTACTGTTCTCAGATTAAAAGGCTAAACTCAATATGGGTTCATCAAATTATCTGAGCTGAATCGTTTTTGACTGAAGCATGACGGTAAATTACCGTTAAAAGATCATGTGAACAGGAGCTTTACAAAAATAATAAATTCATTCTGGCAATTTACCGTATGAGAAGTTGCACATTACAAGTAAATGAGCAGTAATCTGCTCTGTATGAACACAGAACGAGATTAACGGTAGGAGAACGTGTTGGTGTAGAACATGTCATTACAAGGCTACAAACATAAAACATATTCGTGATTTTGACTTTATATCTCACAATTCTTTGTTTCAAATAATGTGATTCTGGCTTTATATCTCGCAGTTCTGAGTTTAAATATCATGATTTTGACTTTATATCTCGCAGTTCTGAGTTTAAATATCATGATTTTGACTTTATATCTCGCAGTTCTGAGTTTAAATATCATGATTGTTACTTTATATCTCGCAATTCTCATGATTTTGACTTTATATCTCGCAATTATCATGATTTTGACTTTATATCTCGCAATTCTGAGTTTACATATCATGATTTTGACTTTATATCTCGCAGTTCCGAGTTTAATTATCATGATTTTGACTTTATATCTCGCAATTCCGAGTTTAAATATCATGATTTTGACTTTATATCTCGCAGTTCCGAGTTTAAATATCATGATTTTGACTTTATATCTCGCAGTTCCGGGTTTAAATATCATGATTTTGACTTTATATCACGCAGTTCCGAGTTTAAATATCATGATTTTGACTTTATATCTCGCAGTTCCGAGTTTAAATATCATGATTTTGACTTTATATCTCGCAGTTCCGAGTTTAAATATCATGATTTTGACTTTATATCTCGCAGTTCCGGGTTTAAATATCATGATTTTGACTTTATATCTCGCAGTTCCGAGTTTAAATATCATGATTTTGACTTTATATCTCGCAGTTCTGAGTTTAAATATCATGATTTTGACTTTATATCTCGCAGTTCCGAGTTTAAATATCATGATTTTGACTTTATATCTCGCAGTTCCGAGTTTAAATATCATGATTTTGACTTTATATCTCGCAGTTCCGAGTTTAAATATCATGATTTTGACTTTATATCTCGCAGTTCCGAGTTTAAATATCATGATTTTGACTTTATATCACGCAGTTCCGGGTTTAAATATCATGATTTTGACTTTATATCTCGCAGTTCTGAGTTTAAATATGAGTTTGACTTTATATTTCACAGTTCTGAGTTTAAATATAATGATTTTGACTTTATATCTCACAATTCTGAGTTTAAATATCATGATTTTGACTTTACATCTCGCAATTCTGAGTTTAAATATCATGATTTTGACTTTATATCTCACAATTCTGAGTTTAAATATGATTTTAATTTTATACCTTACAATTCTGAGTTTAAATATCATGTTTTTTACTATATTTTGCAATTCTGAGTTTAAATGATGTGATTCTGGCTTTATAGCTCAGAATTTTGACTTTTACATATCGCGACTCTGACTTTTATCTCAGAATTCTCTAATTTCTTCCATTGAATAAAAAAAATATGCATTTTGTGAAAGTTTATATCACATAATTCAGAGTTTATTTCTCGCTATTCATTTTTTTTTTTTTTAAACACAGAATAAAAAGGGACTTTTTAACTTTTCATCTACTGCCTTTTCTTCTCAGGAGTTAATTTCACACAATTTTGAGTTTATATAGCAAAGTTAAAAAAAAAAATTCTTTGCATTAACAAAGCAGGGAATTGTGAGATAAAAACTTGGTTTTAGGAAAAACTGTGTGAACCCACACTGTAAAAAAAATAGAATAATAATCAATTGCTACTAAAAAGATGTTAAGCTTAGTCAACTTGAAATTTTACTTAATGTTAAGTGTCAACTTGGATATTTTAGTTTAGGCTAAATGTAAAATTTTAAGTCAGCGGGGTAATCATCACATTTGTTGTATGTGACAAATAAAAAATCTTGAAATCATTTTAATTTGACACAATTTTTTTTTACAGTGCAGATATATAAAAGAATAACATTTTCCTCTTTCTTTGAGCCGTAGGCCTAGATGTTAGCCTGTAGATGCTCTGTAGGTGCACAGGGGATTCCCTGCATGCTGGATAATGCTGTAATGACAGGGAACAGTGTGTGTGTGTGTGTGTGTGTGTGTGTGTGGCTGCTGTGGGCTCTGTTTCACAGCTCTGAGTCTCTCGCTGGCCAGCGTTTCCACCGCCATCACTGACGCATGCCATCTTCCCCCCGTCGCTCCGGAGGAGAGGAGTGAGCTGTAAATGTCACATCTGTCTGAAATAGAGTAAAGCCTTTATCGAGATGAGTCACTCACTCCTCCGCCGTTCTTTATGACAAAAATTTTTACATTTGGGTCCGTGGCATTTGAACTGACTTATTTCAATAGAAGTGATCATGGGTCACAACAAATCCACAGAGACTTTAAACTGGACCCAGCGCTTTACACAAACACAGACATAAATGCCAAAGCATTTCAAAACAGTATTTCAATTCTAGTTTTAGTTTGGGTTATGTTACACTAAATGAAAATTTTAAAAATCACTTTCATAAAATATTTCATTTTATTTCAAGCAACAATATTTACTAAATTTCAGTGTAGTTTGAGTACGTTTTAATAGTCCATAATTTAGTTTAGAAAAATGTGTTTATTTTTTGGAAAATGGCTAGTTTTAAATCCTGTTGAGTAAAAACTGTGTATAACTATTATGTTATGTTTATTATTAGCGCACGCTGCCGTTTTTTCGTTTTAAATGCTGGAGCTTATTAAAATTCGAATCAGTGGATTCTGATTGGCTCAACGTTTTTATTATTCATCAACTGGGGAAATAAATACTGATATCCTTGCTCTGTATCGTTAATATTATAGTTGTGTAAACTGCTTAATGTGAAGTGTGAACCAGATACTCTTACAAAGTACATGAACGTCTGTCTTCTTCTCAAGAAACAAACTTCCATCAATCATTTTATCCTGAGGGAACAGGATCTCTTCCACTAACTGGGCCTCAAAAAGTTCATCTGTCACATCTATTAGAATAAATGAGGTGAAGAATGGCCTCTAACAGCAGCGTGCAGACATGCGTTTGGACATACTCCACACCTGAGACTAATTCCCAGCTTCTATTGGACGGCCTGTATTCACATCAGGAGAAACAGCGACTGGGGTCTGGACCTGAAAGACAATACAATCATTCGTATACACACCGCTCTGCATCATATGCACTGAATCAAATCCAGTACTAATTCGAAGCTGCTGATTTCAAAAGCAGAGTCTGATTTTGCTGGAGCGCGTAACACTTTCTCACTAAATAAGTGCATTTTGCTTTTGAGAAAATCATTTGTAATGTGAATTAATCTTGAATTTCCCCTTAATCAGCAGAAAAAGTCCTGCACTGAATCTGAGCCAGATCATCAATTCTCAGCTCATTTTTACATGCATGGCATTATTTTATGCCTAATTCGGATTTCATGATATGTTGAGGATTGTCCACTCAAAACCAAAACTTTTTAAGTTTGACTGCTATTCGCATTTAATGTCATTTTCTGTCATGTCTAAGTAATATTGCATAAAAAATATAAGATTTATACCATGGTCTGTCTGAATACTTGATTCTGATTGGCTGGCAGCTATGCATTAAAACCGTGTAATGCACAGGTAATGCCAAGTCAGTTTACTCACCCGTTATAATGATTCTATTATTTAATTCATGCACACATGTAAATGGAATATATAGATTTTTTTTTTATATTTCATTGATATTTTTGATATTATTGAGATTTTAGCATCATCAAATTAGCTAAATTAGGCAGCTAGGTCTGTGTAATATGTTACGATGCAAATTTTCCACCGTGATGTGAAAGGCTTTTCATGTCAGAACTGAGCTATATGGATTTGAGCATGGACTCACGAGGGTCACGCAGTCTTTCGAGTGTCTCTCTCGCTCTGTCTGTCTGTCTGTCTAACGCTGCAGGCCGTGATTACACTAAACCTCAGCCATCACCACAAACGCCCAGCGCTCTGCCAACACACACATGCTGCAGCTCTGTCAGTCTGCTCTACTGTAAGTGCACTGACGAGGGCGGGATCCCGCGCTGATGTCATGGGCACGCGCTTGGACCCGGCTCAGACCTCTGATGGACCGGCGCGGGGGAGCCACGGGCTAAAAAAGGGATGCTTAGACATGTTTGAAACACTGGAAACGCATCATCTGCCGTCTCTTTCAGACGTCTGCCCTCTATATCAGCCAAGAACATCAGGGAGAATCACATCCAGACATGTCTAGGTCATACCATCCACAAACTAAATATAGAAATAATATACATATCAATTTGTATAAAAAAAGAACATTGTCTTTTTTATGTTATACACATACAGACAAATTATTAAATCAGAGTTGGGGAAAAATTAGGTAATCAGAAAAAAGGGGAAATTTTTACTTTTTACTTTGATGTGTTATAGCCAGTTATGTATTAATGTGCTGTTATTAGTGTTATTGGTGTTCAATTGAACTGTAACTGAATTAACTGAAAAGGTGTTTTACAAGACAATTTTTGGAAGAAATGCCATCAATAAAAGTGTGATTGAAAATGTAAATATAATATAATATAATATAATATAATATAATATAATATAATATAATATTTATTTATTTATTTTTTATTTATTTTTCATTTATTTAAAATAATTTCTACTAAAATTCTAATATTTCATACTGGATCATATTTTTTTGAGTCACAGTTGAATTTCATATCAATATTTGCTGAGGAAAATCCCCCTTCTGACTTTGGACAATATTGTGAAATTGAAAATACATAATAAAGAGTGGAAATGAATAAGAAGTTATATAAACTTATATTGTTTTTTTTAAATGATTTTTTAAATGATTCTATGTTCACTTTCATTCTCAAACTTTATGGCTCATGTTTTCAGTAAAGGTGACTGTGTGTGGATGTGTTTATTTGTGTTTGTGTGTGTGTGTGTGTGTGTGTGTGTGTGTGTCATGACTGTGGTGATGGTTTGAAAACGATAGATTTTCACTCATGACACAGCAGAGAAAAAACATGCATTTTTTAGTTTTCTCTCTTTCTGAAACAGATGAAATATGGATTCATTCAGGTCATGTGTGAGTCTAGAGTAGTGTATACAATTATTTAACTATTTTTAATCTCAAATTGTCCAAATGTCACCTAAATTTCCATTACAATTTATTTATCGAATGCATTGCATGACATAATAATTATTCCAAATTAAAGTAAAATTAATTGCATATGAATATTTGCTAATATAATATATGCCACAAATGGTGGCTTTAGAGGTTAATAGATTGCTCATTTTATTTCCATAATTGAAAAATTGAGAGAAGCTGCTTTCATTTGTTGTGTGTCGTTTGTTATTTGTTGTGCTGGCTGGGGAATTCAAAGTGTCTGGTGCCAAATAAAATCCACCCACTCCACATCACAATGACAGCACAATGCAGCAGAGTGTGTGATGTAGTGCAGTCTTCATCATCACACACACACACACACACACACACTCTCTGAACAGATATCAGACACACACAGCTGCATTCAATTGCAGCGGCTGGAGGGAGGAAGGGTGGGGGGCTCTGATGGTCTGACGAAGCGTCAGCAAGGCGATCTGTTTTTCCGTGGAGACGCCCAGCGTCAACAGACTGCCTGTCTCTCCCACACACACACACACACACACACACACACACACACAGAGCAGCCACTTCATATTAGTTATTAGTGGAGTTTGCTAAGTCATGCATCACTATTACTATTGCCCATACTTGATGTTAGGGGTTTGGGGGGGGGGCTGGATTTGGGACTAATTTTGTCCAGTACAATTTGTACTATGGACATAGTGCTATTGCATTTCTAAGAACTGAAGAAATGACTCGAAGAAGTGAAAAACTACATTACCCATAATGCTGTACTAAAATCCACCAATCAGAGAGTTGCAATGAAATCTGAGCTCCACCCACTCCCATGAAGCACCGCAAAATATATAATAAATCAGTCTTGCTACACTCCCAAAACACTTAAATATTAATAAATATATACATGCATATTAGCATTTGTGGCTAAAAAGTGGAGAAATATAATAAAAATTAAAATATCAGAAAATGGCCCATTGTTTCACTGTAAAAGACCTGTATTGCTCGGCTGGGATCAAGTAGAGCTCTTTGAAACTGTATTTTTGACACTGAAATCATTGGTTACCACCGAAGTCCTCTATATGGAGAAAAATCCAGGAATGTTTTCCAAAAAAAAAGAAAAACGTAATTTCTTTGCGACTAAAGAAAGACATGAACATCTTGGATGACACAATGCAGAGCAAATTATCGAGAAATGTTTGTTCTGGAAGGGAACTCATCCTTTAACAGGAGTTAAATATGATGTAATAAAATAACAAAAACATATATATTAGTAAAAATGATAATAGTGACTTGATTCTCTTTTGTCTTCCATTCTCACTGAAAAACAAACATAAAAAACAGACTATCAAACAGAATTCATCTCTTTCTTGTTTCTAATGTGAACTCTCGAAGAGTCCAATGTAAATCAGTGTGGCGTTTAGGGGTTTTCTAAAGCCGAATAACTCTCTGTCTCTCGGGTGGGGCGCTTATTTCAGCTTAATCAAGTTGTTTAAATAGAGTAGTGCACCAGGCGACAGGGCAGCTCTTTTGACGCCAGGGATATTCACTGGGACGGTGCTGCTCTATAAAGTGCTTCCCCTGCTCGACTTAATGGAGGAAATCAGACTCAGCTTGAACAGAACACAGCCCAACTTAATTCACCTAATTGTGCTGGGGTTTTTCTCCGTGTTACCCACTCGATGTGCAGTTGCACTCATTATTTCTGCCTCCGTTTGAGTGGCTGTGTGGAGGAAACATGGCCCTGAGAAAACCACATCATAAAACAGCGCCATAAAATACAACTTCAGTCAACCTCTCCCTCGCCACTTTGGGGTTTTTACTGCGCTGATGTGTCTGCAAAGCAAACAAATACATTTAAAAACTAATTTCACAAGTTTATTATTTTTTAACATTCTTTAATTACCAGTTCTGCACAAATTAACATGCTGAAAGTGTTACTTGTACCCATAATGAAGGCTTCCATACAGTTTATAAGGCTTTAAGGATCACCTATCAATTTGCTCAAGAGCCTTCAAAACAATGAAGCCATTAGCCTACAGTAACTCATCCCACAGCGTAATTCAGCCAGCGTCAGAACTAAAATGATGCTTAAAGGAATAGTTTACCCCAAAAATGAACATTTGATGTTAAAGGGGGGTTGATTTTTTAATGTCACTTTTTAAAGTTGCTGTTTGAGCATAAAGTTATGACGCTATAAATTCAATGCAAACAGAGACACTGTCTTTTAAAATCATGGCAGTTTAATGCCTACAAAAATGGCTCGTAAGGACAACAACAAGCTACTTCCTGGGTTCGTGATGTAACATACCCATCACAAACGAGGTGAAATGGTTTATGCAGTTTACTAAAATGAATGGGTTTCATGAGAATGATTCATTTATGAAGCAGACATCACTTTAGATGATTTGCCGGAGGCTCTGTATGTGCTTTTTTTACTTTCAAAGTGGCGGTACCCATTGACTTGCATTGTATGAATCTCCAAGGACCGTGTTTTCAGCTTAAAATCTCCTTCACTGTTCTACTCAAGACAAATGTCACATATATCTTGGATGGCCTAAGTTAACAGCAAATTGTGTATTTTTGGGTGCAGTATCACTTTTAAGTCCGTTTACAGTGAAGCAAACCAACATCAGCAAAACCCAAGTCCAATCATAAGCTTTAAACTGGAATTTAACCTTTTTAAATCCATTTATAATCACGCACAAGGCCAGGATTTTGAAAGGCTTTGTAAGCACGTTGTGTTAGAGGTTCACAAGTTTCATTTAACCGCTCGGATTAAACAAGATGTGTAATTCAAGCAGCTCTATTAAACATCAAATCGAACTCACCTGCTCAGCAAGATCTTCAAACTGTTTCTCTGTTTCGACAGAAGGTGCTCTGAAAGAGAAGTCGTAAGCGAATGTGAGCTAATGCTTCTCTTAAAGCTGAGATTGTAACTCGTGCTGCCAGATATATTGAAACAGATGCAAAGCATGAAATCAAAGTGTTTGCAAGTGGCTTCTATTCATTATTTTAATGAAACGCTTGATGCAAATATTTTAAAATCAGGATATTTTTCTTTGGAAATCGTAGCGAGGCCTTTGTGCTACCCTGAGAACAGTGCTTCTGTTCGCACTAAAGCCTGGAAAAACGCAAGCTGTCCAGCTACTGTGCATCTAGCCAATTCACTTTCCACCAGCAGTTTCGAATCCAAAGACAAGGCAGAAAACAAACGAGCAAGTCACTTGTCAAGATCATTAGCAGAGAGAGAAATGATCCATGCCACTGACTTCTCGCTTCCAGTCCCTCCGAGAGCATCCAACTCGGCACTTCTCATCGTGAAGCGGAGCGAAGCCCTTCGTCCGTGGGATTTCCAGGAATATTTAAATGTGACTGAATCTGCATGCGTCTAAACTAAACACAAGCGCATTGACGCTCACCACTCACAGGCCATGTCTTATTCCATGCTAAGTCCTTGGTACACTGTCATATTTATAAATTGAACACTTTTCGGAGACCTAGAATTACATTGAATTGGTATTTTTCTTCATGTTTGGTCATTGTATTGCAATCTATACTTTTCCATGCCGTCTCACTATTCATAAAAACACATAATGATTCATCAAAGCACAATTTGAAACTGTTAAAGATGAAAGCATATCGCAGGACATCTCTCTGGATTTCTATAGCATAGGTAACACATTTATATTTATGCATTTGGCAGATCCTCTTGCATTGCATTTGATCATGCATTTTTGGGGGAAACGAACCTATGATCTTGGCATTGCTGCTGCATTACCCAACGCAACAGATATAGACTAAATAAAAGCGAAAAAGGGGAAAAATATAATTTCTTGTCGTCATTTCTCAAAAACCTTCCTCTAGAAGGGAAACTTCTGCAACAGACCCAATGCAACATGCACAAAAAAAAGCAGACTTATGCCTTTGTCTTTTCTCACTTTGACTTCTGTAATGCACTTTTTATGTAACTGCCCGAAAAAACAGACAGAGTGCAGCTTGTGCGAAACTGCAGCCAGGTTATTAACAAAAGCCAGTCAGAGCGAGCACATTACACTAGCTTTGGCTTCCAGACTCATAACCAGGATTGGTTTTTACAGTTCTTTATTTGTTTTCAAAGCACTAAATGGCCCAGCGCCTTCATACTTTTCAGAGTATCAGCGTTTCACGACATCAATTGTGATCACTATTGCTTTTTTAGCCACAGATTGACTTTTCTTCACCTGTCCTCGTATTTCACTTTGCAAGGTCTTGATCTTACAAGCTTTTTATGTCGAGAATGAACATTTAAGTGGTGCATGCCCGTGCAAAACTCACTGGCATGTTATTAGAGCGTTGCACATGTGATGATGAAGATATTGTTCCCTAAACGCTGTGAAACAAGAAGCATCAGTCATGTGCAATGCACAAATGAGAAACACCTAGAGGTCGTGCAGTGATATTCACAGCAGACAACATGTCTACAGTTAAAATGGCTTTATCTTATTCACACAAACCATCCAAACCACTCTCGTTTCCAGCTTTCAACACTGTGGGCTTCTGAACGACGCTGCCTCAGATTCTGCCAGCGTTTTGTTCCCACGTCTTTGCCTGAAAATGACTGTTTTCCCACAGCCATCTACTGTAAACCGGCGAAAGGCTCTGCGTGTAGTTCTCAGACATTATCTTGATCCTATAATTCAGTTTCTCTCTCATTGAGACAATGATACTGCTTTTCTCTCACCTGGTAAATTTCACCTTTCTCTACACAGAAATTAAAATAATGAACTCATCCAGCTGGTACAGTATATTTATCTCATGCTTGGGTTGTTCTCTGAGTCAACATTATTGAAGCATCAACCATTGTTTAGGTTTCGCTCCACCCACCTAAATCAGCGAAAACTGCGATAGAAGCGAGCGGTGTCCAAAATCAACCCAGGGATGATGATGTGCTGAAAAGTCAAGCCAAGCACTTCCCAGCATTCATGAAGATCATTACATTGTGTAATTGTTTTATATTAAACGCCCCAGAGATGGCTCTTAATAGCACAGCAGCCAATGGGCATTCACTAAAACAAGTCATAGATATAATTTCGCCATCCATGCATGCACTTTGTCCTCACATTGGATGTGCATGCACATCCATTAACTGAGGAAATGCTATTGGCATCAAAAGCAAAAAAGCTCTCATTCCAGGCTTTCTTGTAATCAGCTTTCTCTTTTACGCCTGGCAGAGCGAATCTACACTGGAACAGAGAACATTACTTTTGGAGCGCCAAATTAATTCGAATCCTCTGATGTTTTTGGACCGTCTGTGTATTTTTGAGGATAACTTATAACTTTTTGAAATAAATGTTAGTGTTTTAAAATGTGCTTTTGGTGCACGCGCTCTCTGAAAGATTTATTTTTTCCTGCTGGTGTGTAAATGGAGACGTTGGGAGGAAATGAAGGAATCTTTGCCAGTGACAGATAACAGGGAGAGGACACGACACTTTCCCCTCGGTGAGAGAAGAGCGATTACACACCTTCACGACCTTTAACCTCCAGTTTTCCAAGTGTCCAGACTGAAAGCCTATAACTGTGAGACTTTCTCTTGAAGTCCTTGAAAACAGTTCACATAAACAGACAAGAACCGAAAAGCATCACAAACCCATATGCATTACCAAACATCTTTCATTTCAACCTTAAGTATATACTTCTATTGTGCCCTACAGATTCCTAAAAACACCTATGTACTTCTGATGTACCCTATATACTTTAAATGCACCTGGATATCACTGCATAGAAATATCTAAACATTCTTTAATCAAGATGCATTTATTGCATACCTAATATTGGCATCGCTGTTATTTTTAAGAGTTTTTTTTTAAGTTGTGTCCTAAATGGTGGACTATGCACAGTGCATTTATACTATGCACTATGAACTCGACCATCTATTGCATGCATAACATATGGTCATTTTTCAATTAAACATGATAGGAGTCTAGAATATGGCACGGAACAGTGTAAAAGTACACTTATAAGGATGCAACACTTACAATTCTGTTGCAAACCACATACATACCTGACATATCACACACACTACATCCAGCCTGAGATGTTCTCAAACACAGGCTGATACTGTTTGTCCTGCTGGCAGACGGGCACTGCTTTAATTAACTAAACGAGTGCTGAGCGAGGGCAACACTGCTCCGTCTCTCTCAGACCAGACAGAGCTGTTTACCCAGAGCCGGCTGCCAGCGAGCTCATCTAGACACCATTACAGGCTCTCCGCTTCCCCAAAAAATCTGTTTGTGCTTTAGAGTAACCTACATTTGCTAAAGAAAGGAGTCTTAGAATATGGGGATTGTTCTGTGATTAAAGCAGATGTGTTGAGCAATGATTCAGGAGCTCTCTAGACTGTCTGAAGTGTCTTTTCTATGACTTTGAGAGCAATAACTGATTTATAAAATTTTCCTGAAATTAACCCTTATGTTGTGTTCTGGTATTTCTGACTTGGAAAGGATTTGATTCTTTCCAAAAATGCCAGTTAGTGTTATCAAAATGAACTAAAACTTACTGAATCTGCTCGCATAGGGTGCAACAACTTCCCATCAAAAAACTGGATGATTTTTGTACTTTTTGGGGGATTTTTTTGTGGTGTTTCTGATCAAAAATGACCATGCGACCAAAAACTGATTCCAAAATTCTCGTTAATCTAGGATTCTGTCTTTTTTGTCACCTCATTTTTCTCTCCAGTTAGCACAGGTTTTGTGTTTCTTTTTTGAATTTGTTAATCCTAGGCTTCATGCACCTAACTTTTTTTTTATTACCAAAATCTTCGCAAATAATGCAACAACTTAAGGTGCACGATCTCAGATCAATAGGGGCTGAAATCATCAATTTAAACAAAAAATCTATAAAATCTATGCCAATCAAATCAATTAAAACACTAAAACCAAGACCCAGATTTGGTGAGAATATCGCATGATGAGATATTTACAAGCAATTTATGAGAATAGTCTGGGATTTTCAGTCTTTTTAAGAGTCATATTCACCCTCAAGCGTTTGTTTCAGTTCGTTTTCATTTGTAAATCTTTAAGAGCATCTAATCTACTATATCCTAAAGCTAATATTCTCTAATGGTTTTTTCAATTATGTTTTTTTTTTTAGTTTTGTTGTTTACTCACTTTGTCGTGATGAGTTGTTGTTGCGTGAGCTGAAAAGAGAAGTCCTTTCTGAGGTTAGCACATTTTGGTGAAAGATTACCGTAAGTTTTAATAAAGTAAATAATGGTCTGTTTAGATTTCGCAACAGGCTGGTAATAATTGTGGCTTTCCAAACTCCTTCGGTGAGATGAGTTGACAATCTGGACAAGGTCTGGCTGTGTTCGCCGGAGGACTGGACATAATTTTGTGATAACTAGAAAGGCTTTGTAAGCAGCAACTCAATCTTTAAACCAAGGTCTTCATTTGTTTTTTGGAAAACCGCCCAGATCTGATCTCGGGCATAAACCCATTTCTGACGCAGATCTACCGAACTAGACGTGGACAACCTTGAAGAACTCTCCGAGAGCGTGGCTTTATTTCATATTAAAGCATATACGGGGGCCGCTTTTCAGAAAGCTTCAAGAAGGTCCAGGTGAGACGGACGCCCGTGGTTTTGGTTCATGGGGTTGTTTCTGTGGCCTGCTCTCTGCTGTTTATTGACCGAGGGTTTTCTTGTGATCTTCTCAACCATTTCTCTGCTTGCAGCGAGAGCGTGCGGCTCCTCTTCCTCGTGCGCACAGGGAAACCACAAAGCTGGTTTATTTTCTCCGGCTTAGACCAGGGCTGAGAGCCGCACCTGAGCTGTCTCTGTAACTACATAATTGGATTGGCCAGAGTGTTTGATTGGATACAGTTAAAGTATTTCCCCTCCATCGTGCAACCGACAACTCAAAAAATGTAGTTCATCTAATGAATAAAAGTCAGTCTACTGAGTGTTAAAAAATTATAAGTCAGAGCAACCGAAGAGTTTTAGGCATTTAGCAATGCAAATCTATTTAAAGATCCTATTTCTTTTAGATTACACTTTTTTTCAAAGCCTTCTGCATAATATGGAAAGTATTTGCCTCTTAAAACTAAAGGGAAAGATTTATGCTGATGGACAAATGAATGCAATGTGATACACATATACCTCTGTACACGATTCTCAAGCAAGGTGAGGATCAACGAATTCTAAATCAGTAAAATATGAACTCTAATCCACATGACAGCAAACTAACAACAGCAGCGTCAGCGTAAATTAAGCCAGTAAAATGTATTCAAGCTGCAATGCATGCTGGGAACATGTGCAATGTCTCAATTTGAAAAGATGAAAAATGCTGTGAACAAATACTTGAGTATCTAAGTTATGGTCTTAAACACATTTAGAGTATTTTTGTTCAGTTCACACAAAAAAAATTTTTTAATCTGACTTCACCTAAAATATCTTTATTCAGGCTGCTTTGTTACATTGGTCAGTGGAAGTTTTCAGAAGTTAGAAGTGCACTAGTGAAAAGTAATCTGATCACAGCACATAACTCCCATTACTAGTGATGAAGGAACTATTTGGGGAAATGCAGGAGTTTGGTGGGTTTTCACACTGAAGGAATTCAGTCTTATTTTGACTGACGGTTTAATCACAGTCTGTTCAGATTCTGACCACACACACACACAGATGCATTGCCCACTCAGCCGCTGGCAGCAGGTGTGTGTGTATCTGTTAATGGATTACACTGCGTTCAACACGCAAACCACACACAGAGCGTTTGTGCCCATGTTTGTATGTGTGTGAGGTCTGAGTGGTAGACCAGCAATTACAGCTGAAAGATGTTTACACTCTTCACCGTGTTTACCTTGTTATGCCCTGCGCCACTGAAAGACCCTCTGAGGCGTCTCTCTCTCTCTCTCTCTCTCTGTGAATGTGCATGACTGATGAATGCGGTGGAAATGAGCCGAATCTCAGCACATGCCACACCTGCTCTGACATCATTATACACACCTGAGCACGAGCACACAAGCGCACACAAGCGCACACACACACCCTAATGCTGGAGACGTTCCCATTACGTCATGCACACACTCTCATTTACTGTGGACAGCTGGGAAGTTTATGTCTTAGCGGTTGTTCTTTCATGGCGTCAGATATCAAGTTTGTCTCAGATGAGTCTCCTAAGATTCTGTGGAAGAAATAAATAACAACAATTGAATCGGGACATTAAATTTAATAAATCTATCAAAATGAAGTGAGTAATCACTTTAATAAAGAACAAATATCTGTCAGTGGGGTCAGAAAAATCACCTTTTTTTCTATTTAAACCAAGTTTATCTTTCGGACATTGGCAGATTTTTCTTCTCGTTTTATGTATAACGTTTTTGAGAAAATAAGACTTAATATCTTATGTTATTTTACTTGTATCTTGAATTAAGAATGTTAAGATATTTGTACTGGAAAACAAGACAAAAATACAAAATAATACTATATGCATTTATTAATATATGAATCAAGTTTTTTAATAAGTATAATGAAAAATAGGGTGGATTAGGATGATTGTCATGTATGAAAATGAGATGCGTAAATATTCTGCTAAAAATGTTGTGCAATAATCCACAAATTAGAGAAAAGGCCCGTCAAGCCGTGGTTTACAGTGAATTTATAACAGCTACGTTGCGTTGTTACGCATAACACGAAGCAGAGTGACTAAAACCCCATCAGCTGTTATATATTCACAGTAAACCACAGCTTCATGGGGCTTATTGCTTTCATAAAACGGTTCATTAATATACGTAGTAAGGTTTCACAAAATAAAACAGAGCAAATAAAGTATAATGATGATATTAATAACAACTGTATTCTTCTACCAAACAATGTAGCTCCTCAGAAACAGTTGTGTTTGCAACAAAGTGGTTGCCGAGCAACACACAAATGTAAACAAAGGTGTCTGTTACTTTGTAGCATCAGTCAGCTTTGAACGTAGCTCAGCCAATCAGAATCAAGGAGCAGAACTCTCAGTTTTGTAATTGAATTTCACCTTTACAATGCTATTATCATTATGTTGTAAATGGGCCTTAAGCCATACAGGTTTGTAACCATGTGAGGGTATGTGAATCTTTCAGATTTATTGAAATGTCTTTTTTTCTCATTGCTGTGTCAAAGAGACGAATGAAGATATTGTGCTTTTAATTTCCATCAGATGGACGGTAAGCGCATGGCACAGACGTTGTTTAAGTGTGCAGGGCGCAGCTGTTCTCTATGGTGATTCCATTAGTGCGGATCAGGCTCCGACTGCACTGATTGCCTTTTGTCTAGACTCCATTGAGTGTTTTTCACAACGTGTGGACATGGAAGTATTTATGAGGCCAGGGTTTAATGGACAAAGCTCACATTATATGACCTCCAATTGGGTCGTTTTTACATTGACGTCTACTGGCAGTCCTAACCCATTCCTCCAGCTCGGAGACGGCCGTCTGCAGTCACCGGGCTCATGTTTATGGGAATCATGGGTAGGATAATCTATCTGCAGGGTCTACTCTATTGCTTTATGCTTTGTATACTTTATGGCATCTCTGCTTGACTCCTGCCGTCCACGCCAGCTCTCACAATCCAGCATGTGCTCGCTGGGGTCAGAGGTCATGGATGAATCTCATCAAACCTGTCAAGAACACGTTCAGATTACATTTCAGCTCAAATCCAAAAGAAAAGAATAGATGTTATATTGTGCCAGTGGAGACTTTTTAAGCACCTTTAAGATTTTTTTAAACTGCAATATACTGATGACAATTATTCACAGTTTCCAAGAACAAAGTATGCTAATGTATTGTACGGAGCCCCACACATGACATGCAAGAAAAAATAAATAAATTGCACGCACGATTTACTAATTCGTTCCTCAGATGTTCTAAATCGTGCACACGATTACTTTTGCATTCCCTCGATTTGGTAAATCGTGCGCACAATTTATTTATTTTTTCCTGCATGTCATGTCATATATATATATATATATATATATATATATATATATATATATATATATATATATATATATATATATATATATATATATATATATATATATATTTATATTTATATTTATATTTATTTATTTAAATTTACATTTATTCATTTAGCAGATGCTTTTATCCAAAGCGACTTACAGATGAAGACAGTGGAAGCAATCAAAACCAACAAATAGAGCAATGATATATAAGTGCTATAACAAGTCTCAGTTAGGTTAACACAGTACACGTAGCATGGGATTTTAACTAATATAATAAATAAAAAGAAAACAGAATAAAAAAAGAATAGAGCAAGCTAATGTTAGAGATCTTTACACACACACACACACACACACACACAATTGCATAATAAATGAAAAGAAAATAGAATACAAAAAGATTAGCAAGGTAGTTAGATTTTTTTTAAAGAATAGAATTAGAATAGTGAGTGTTAAAGTTAGAGGGTCAAATAAAGATGGAAGAGATGTGTTTTAAGCCGATTCTTGAAGATGGCTAAGGACTCAACTGCTCGGATTGATTTGGGGAGGTCATTCCACCAGGAGGAACATTTAATTAAAAAGTCTGTAAAAGTGACTTTGTGCTTCTTTGGGATGGCACAATCAAGCAACGTTCACTTGCAGAACGCAAGCTTCTAGAGGCACATAAGTCTGAAATATTAAATTTAGGTAAATGGGTGCAGAGCCAGTGGTAGTTTTGTAGGCAAACATCAATGCCTAGAATTTGATGCGAGCAGCTATTGGAAGCCAGTGATAATTGATAAACAGAGGTGTGATGTGTATTCTTTTTGGCTCATTAAAAATGTATCTTGCTGCCGCGTTCTGAATTAATTATTATGGTTTAATAGAATTGTCTGGAAGACCTGCCAAGAGGGCATTGCAATAGTCCAGCCACAGAACAAGAGCTTGAACAAGGAGTTGTGCAGCATGTTCCCAAAGAAAGGGCTTGATCTTCTTGATGTTGAATAAAGCAAATCTGCAGCATCGGACAGTTTTAGCAATGTGGTCTGAGAAAGTCAGCTGATCATCAATCATAACTCCAAGGCTTCTAGCTGTTTTTGAAGGAGTTATGGTTGATGGTGAAATTGTGATGGAACGATGGGTTTGCTGGAACCACAAGCAGTTCTGTCTTGGCAAGGTTGAGTTGAAGGTGATGGTCCATCATCCAAGAAGAAATGTCTGTTAGACAAGCTGAGATGCGAATAGCTACCGTCGGATCATCAGGATGGAATGAGAGGTAGAGTTGAGTGTCATCAGCATAGCAGTGGTATGAAAAGCCATGTTTCTGAATGACAGAACCTAATGATGCCATGTAGACTGAGAAGAGAAGTGGTCCAAGAACTGAGCCCTGAGGCACCCCAGAAGTTAGATGTTGTGACTTGGACACCTCACCTCTCCAAGATACTTTGAAGGACCTATCTGATAGTTAAGACTCAAACCATTGAAGTGTTGTTCCTGAGATGCCTTTCGCCAGTAGCGTTGATAGGAGGATCTGGTGATTAACCGTGTCAAAAGCAGCGGACAGATCAAGCAGGATAAGTACTGAAGATTTGGATTCTTAGAGCTTCAACAACTGAGAGTAAGGCCGTCTCAGTTGAATGTCCACTTCTGAAGCCAGATTGGTTGCTGTCAAGGAGGTTGTTGTGTGTGAGAAATGTAGAGACTTGAATATTATACAATTATATAAAGTTTATATATGTCTAGAAACACTGATGCCAACAAAGGTCCTAAAAAGTCTTCATTCCCTTTATGCAAATGTGATAATTTATTATTGAAAATATATTATTATTAAAAATATTTACTTTGACTGTGGTGTAAAGTATGACCTGGAAATTCTAGGTCTTGATTCGGGTGAGATTCACCCTTCTGCAGCCCCTCAGTGCTGAATACTGTCCATTTAAAACAGCTGAGGGGTAAATAAACAGAGCTGAACACATGCATCTGTCTGAAGCAGTCATGCATTCATCTACTCTACACTTTGGCTGGAAGCACACAGAGTCTAAACAAACTCAAACCAAATACTGTGTGTACTGTAAATAGCCTTTTGTGTAGTTATTTTTTCAACGCCAAAAATAGAAAATCACGGATAACATATTCATCTTTATTTTACGGGTGAACCGTAGCATTCTGTGATGGCAAACACACCGGACAGATCACCGAACCACACACAGAGCCATTACGACAGAACTCTATTAAAATAAGTGTCATACATTTTTTAAAAAAAGCTTGCTAAGCCCTTACAGGCTTGTTAATTAGAACCAAGATCGGGTGAAAAAACAACATATTTTTCTAGGTGGGCCAAAGAAAACCCATGAAGGTCCCAGCAATTATTTCACAAATAAATAAGAGCAGTGTGGAAATGGCAGCGAGTTCAAACAGAGGGACTTGGCATCAAACCGTATGATGTGACACGTCAAATAAATGTCTGCAAAGTCCTCAAAACGCTTGTCCACCTTAGAAAAATGCATGCACTTTTCAATTAAAAAAGTCTACGTGTGTCTCTTTTTTGCACGCCGCCACCTCCCCAAAAAGGAAAGCTTAGTGTAGTACTGTGTCTTGTTCTTTTTTGGCCAATTTGAGTGTAAAAGTGTCATTCGCTGTGACTGTGTGGGCCCTTATTGAGACGGAAACAGCGCCAGAGCAGAGAGAAAGAGAGAGAGAGAGAGGGAGAGAGAGAGAGAGAGAGAGAGAGAGAGAGAGAGAGAGCAAGAACTGCAGCAACACTTTAAAAAATAAAGGTTCCAAAAAGGGTTTTTGCAGTGATGTCATAGCTGTTTTGGGTTCCAAAAAGAACCTTTCAGTGTTCAGTTCTCAAAAGAAGCATCTGAATTCCATGGAAGTTAAATGTTCTTCATGCCCATATGACAAAAAAAAAATAATTATATATATATATATATATATATATATATATATATATATATATATATATATATATATATATATTATTATTATTATAACAATAATAATTAATTAATAAAAAAATCATATACCAAAAATTTTTGGAAATATATTTCCAATCTTACAATAGCCTACATTTAGTCTGAATGCATATGTAGATGGAATATATAATATATATATATATATATATTATTCATATAATAATTATAAAAAAATAATACAAAATTTTTGGAATAATTTTCCATTAGAGATAAAAACTAGATTTATATACATTATAAAACTAGATTTATATTATATATATTATATTATATTATATTATTTATATTATATTATATTATTTATATATATTATATTATATTATATTATAATGATTCATTAATATTTAATTTTTTAATACATTACATTTTAATACATTACATTTTCTTGGATTTAATTTTCCAGTTGGTTTTAAAACATTTATATTTTGAAAATTAACTTTTTTTTTTTAAATAGCTAAAAATAAAGTAAGTAGCAATATATTAATGTAAATATATTTAAGCAAATCTCTTTTAGCTCATTTAGTATATTTTCACTTTTAATATATATTCAAACCACAAATACCTTAATTAATGAAATAAAACACAGCATAGTCTCCATTGCCTCTGAGGACGAGGGAGGAGTCAGTGTGACAGTTTTACACACAGCATCATGGCTTCACTCCTCTAGGCCTGTGGTTTTGTCCGTGTGGCCGCTGGAAAGTTTGGTTAACCAGGGGCGGTGTCTGCGTCCCACAGAGCTCCAGAGAGCAGAGCCGTGGGCGATTAATAGCCCTCTTTGTATTTGTTAATGTAGCTTGTTAGGGTTCAACCTTATTGATGTTGTATATCCAGTGGTAAATATGAAAGCTGTTTTTATTCAGTAATAACTGTGTTTGCGGCGGGGAAAGTAAAGACAACGTTTATGCACATAGATGTCAATTTTTCACACTTCTGACTAATACGGATTTTCTCTGTTTAAGTGAACGGGGTTGGTTTATTACATCGCGGCTAGTGTCCAAAACAAACCTGGACGGAATAAAATTTGCTGTAAGATTTATACTGAAGCAATTTTCACTTAGAAATTGCTAGAAAATAAAAATAGCAAGTGACCTTAAATTTTGAAGTAGAAAGTCTTCTTATTGTAAGCACTCCAATAATCTTTTATCTAGAAGATTAAAAATATATTTTGTTAATTTGTAGCAATAGCCAACCAAACAGTGTATGGGTCAAAATTACACATTTTCTTTTATGCCAAAAATCATTAGGATATTAAGTAAAGATCATGTTCCATTTTAGTACATTAAATATATCAAAACTTAATTTTTGATCAGTAATATGCATTGCTAAGAACTTAATTTAAACAACTTTAAAGACGATTTTCTCAATATTTAGATTTTTTTGGCACCCTCAGATTCCAGATTTTTAAATAGTTGTATCTCAGACAAATATTGTCAGATCTTAATAAACCATACATCAATGGTGTATACGTATACATCTCAATTTAAAAAAATGTGACTGGTTTTGTGGTCCAGGGTCACTTATGGTGAAGCTGTGATACAGAGCAAGGACAACACCTGGACCTCAAACATTACAAACACAATGGTGACAGCACAAAATAAGTCTGTCCAAGACACTGCCGGCCCGCGGTGAGGAGAAAACTTGCGGCAGACCGGTGCAATCCAGTAGCCAACTGCACAAACCACTAACAACATGAGTACATTTGTTGGTATTGAATCTAAAAATATCAATTTTATGTGTGGTACGAGACTGAGGGAGAAGAAAGACCACGAAGTGCAGCTTTGAAACATTCTTCAAATCAATGACCTTTAATTTGTCTCCCATCACAGTTTTATTGTGTTCTTACTGTTTCTGTTAATTTTATAATATTTACATGGGACTTGCTGGTTTATGGGAGTGGCATTAAGAAACACAAATTTGTGGGGTAGCACCCAGTTTAATTTATTTTTTGGAAATGTTTGTGCAAATAGGTTTGGTTTTATCCAATGTTTTTTTAAAATCCTTGTTCTTAATTCTCATGCATTTATCATATTGTAAGAAAATAATTTTTATATATATATATATATATATATATATATATATATTCTTTTTTTGGTACATTCCAATTTGTTAGCACAGGAAAGATGTGCATTTAAATTTAAAATGTAAAATTTAAAATTTAAAATTTAAAATTTAAAATTTAAAATTTACAAATAAAATAAAATAAAATAAAATAAAATAACATTAAATTAAATTAAATTAAATTAAATTAAATTAAATTAAATTAAATTAAATTAAATTAAATTAAATTAAAAATAATTACATTTTTATGTGGATTTAATTGCTGGTTTATATTTCCTATTTTAGCTGAATAGGTGTGGTTTTGCAAACATTTGGGAAAATGCTAATTTTATCTAATTTTTGGAAATCTTTGTGCAAATATAGATTTTGTTTTATCCATCCTTCTATTGCATTTACCTATTTAACTCTTCTTCTTAATTATCATGTGTATATATATATATATATATATATATATACATTGGGAAAGTTGTGTATTTCAAATGGCCTCTTTGTTTTGAAGGGAGTTGGTTCTGTTTTAGTACCTAACTGTTCTAGTTTTAGACTGAATTTCATCATCAGTTTTTGCACATTTGCTCCAAATAAACACATTTTTGGAAGCCAAAATCTCCCATACTTCACTCCCATATTTACGACCCGTTCAGGTCTCTATCACATTTGCATTCTGTAATTTGAATTAGGACTTTTTGCAGTGCAAAGAAGCTATTAGCCGAAGCTGAGTATTTACTCTACATTATACACAAGTGAGAAATATTATTCTTAAACAACATGCCTTGCTGACAGGGACCTGGAATAAATGTGAGTGAGTGAGTGAGAAGATAGTAATGAGGAGACATGGACACGTCTGTGCGTTTGAGACTCCTAATGAGAGTCGCAGGTTCCTGCTGTGACTTCGGCTTTCTGAACCGTCTCCGGTATCCCAGCATCCCTTGAGGCGCTGAAAAATGGCTTGCAGGGAGTCAGTGTTTTCTTAGCAGTCGCTGACCCGGCGAGTGTTGTTCTTGCTTGGGTTTGTGTTGTCATTCAAGTCAAAGGACGACTGGTTGTCGCTGGCTTTCTTTGGCTGAAAAACCTCTCCGGCTCAGAAGCCAAGAGGTCATATAAACCTTAATGTACTCAACCACTCACTCACTCAGCTTATTTAATTAGCTAAACGGCCTTTCCATATGGAAGAACTTTAATTGCTGCGGCATTGATGAAGCGTTTCAGCAGTTAAGAAACGGTTACCACCACAGAGCATGGCTTTATTCTTCTTTACACTGGAATAAGACTGATGGGATTGACTGGACTGGCATACATGAACACATTCTGCCTCGTATTGGATTACCGTCATCAAACAATGATTTTTGCCACACACAAACAGGAGGGAATCGAGTCTGGTCGTCTTTTTCAATCTCTACCTAACCATTTCTTACACCTGAGCATCCATGAGCTGTTGGGTCCGCTCGAGATAAAAGGAAACCTCTCTGGCAAATCTGCTTTTGCTCTATTCTTTAAGTGCACTTTAAAGTGAACATGTGATGGCATGATTATTTTACCCTCTGGAAGCGGTTCATTGAAAACATTAAGAGCACTTCTAACGAGACGATGTCTTTACCAGCAGGTTAATATGAAAAGGTGTATGTGTGTAGCTGTTGAAATGCCACATTTCTGTCTGCTGAATCATAGAAGTCAGGCCAAGGAAATAAATCCATTCAGCAATGCGAGAGAAATATATGCACGCCCCCTCCACGGCTCTCTGTCTGTATATATTTGATTCAGTGTGCTTTTGCAGTCGGTGTGGTCACTATAAAACTACCACGACCGCCGTTTAGATCTGCGTTCTTAGCTGTATTTGTGTGATGTGCTTCTCTCTGGTATTTGTGTTCAGCCTGAAAAATGTTGACCGTGCATACAGTATATGCCTTACATGGTAAAACTGCTTTTATGATATGATATGTGCATTTTAGCAGTGTTGGGGAAAGTTACTTTTAAGGTACAATCTTAAAAATAAAGCTTCACGACGCCATAGAAGAACTTTTTTAAAGGGTTCCATAAAGAACATCTGAAGAACCTTTCTGTTTCACAGAAGGCTCTATGTGATGAAAAACGTTTTTTCAGAATATAAAAAGGTAAGAAAGAGATGGTTCTTTAAAGAACCTTTGACTGAATGGTTCTTCTATGGCATCGCTTGAAGAACCTTTTGAAGCACCTTTATTTTTAAGAGTGTAATGCATTGCAATATTGCATTACTCCACAAAAAAGTAACAAATTATGTTACATTGTAACGCATAGTGTTACACATTATGTTACTTTTGCATTACTTTTTGTCATCTGGGCTGGGCTTAGTAGCCCTACTTATTTAAAAAAAAGCATCTCAGATATTTTGTTGTAAATGTAATGCATTACTTTACTAGTCACTTGGAAAAAAGTAATCTGATTATGTAATTCACTGGTAGTATGTTCTCTTATTGTACTATTATGAACCCTTTTGGACTAAAGACAGTACAAAGGTGTCCGTTTAAGGTCACTGTCCCAGTGTCAAGCTGTTGGACCCCGAAAAGTAATATTTTTGCTCATTTCTTTCTTTTTTAGCTGAAGATCTGGTGAAAGCCTCAGCGCTCTAAAGGTCAACCGGATCCAAAAGTCCAGTGGTCAGCGTCCATGGGAATCTAGAAAGAAAGCCTTCTCTACTTTCAGTGGACAATTGATGTTTTGTTTTTGAACGTTAAATCTGTTTGACAGCCAGATATTAGTTTCCCTGATGTTTCCTACTGTAAATTATCTCCGGCGAGTCAGCCATCGCATTCGTTCTTCAGGGGAGGATGTGATTTACAAAACGGCTATTTTTTTGACATTTTCTTGATTTCGTTTGGAGTGCAAAATTGGGAAAACTTTCCGTCTCATATCATTTTACAAGGGTTATGGTATCTCTATCAAGCCACGAGATGCTGTAGCACGTTGGGCACGTGCACGGCGTATTTGAAAGAAAAATGCATGCAGTTGCAGTGGCTCCAAGAACAGCTGATTTGCCTTAAGAAGCGGCCGAGATCCGTGCCCAACGAAAGAGATGCCTGACAAAAGAATTAAGAGAGTGCTTGAAGATCCACCTGTGAGATGTTTCAGTTTGAGAAGTATTGTTTTAATGACTATACCATCCTCTGTGCGGTGAAAGAGATCCTCGGCTGAAGCTTCAAGCTTCCTTGTTGTGACTCTCTGTGGCTGTAAATAGTTTTAAAACGTCTTTGTGGAGAGTGAAGGAATTCAGGGAGTTCATTTACTGTAGTCGATTTCTAAAATGCAAAAGGGATAAAGGTAAGCGCCTAACAAAAATTACAAATACCAATAACAAAACCACAAATACGAGCAGTGAACATGCATAAACTGTGTGAAAAAACACATTTTCCTGTATCCTTCATGTACAGCGTGCATATTTTTTAAAATGCACTAAAACTTAACCTCTTCCCCATGCAAGCTAAATCCAGATGAGTTTCTCTCTCTTGCACTTGAAGACCAAAGCCCCAACACTGCAGCTTTCACGTACACTTTCCAAAAAAACGGCTGACATATTCTACGCTCACCCGTCCAACAGTGTTTGTGTGTGTGTGTGTGTGTGTGTGTTGGCCAGTGCGTGTGTGTAAATATTTGGTATTCTCTCTTGACTTCTCAAGAGCTGTCTTGACATTTTCTGCCCTTTTCTCTCCAAATAGCATAATGAGAATTTACTGCATCCTGTTAGTACTAATCTCGTAATCCTTTCCTCTCAATTTCTAGAGCAGCGGGCGGCCAAAACTTCTCCTGGTTTCAAAGCAGCTCCCATGCTCCTCGTCCCCTGGCTTTTCTGATTTAAGATTCAGAAATGAGAAATCTGTGCAGAGACTTAGACTAATGTATATATAAGGTGCAGATGATGCACACTGTATAATGGGCGTCCACACTTAATAACCTCTTGCAAATGGCAAAATACAACATTAACTATTATTATATTGATCGTTTCGGGAATTGTTATGTTCACTGTAACTAGCAACGACTAGGGCGATTGTATTATTGTGTATTAGGAAGTAGTTCAATACATTATTTCCTGAAAAATGTTGAGATGTGGCAAATAGAGCTGAGTATCATCAGCATAACAGTGAAAGCTAACACCATGTTTCCTGATGATATCTCCCAAGGGTAACATATAAAGCGTGAAGAGTAGCGGCCCTAGTACTGAGCCTTGAGGTACTCCATACTGCACTTGTGATCGATATGATACATATTCATTCACTGCTACGAACTCCCAACAAAAAAACATGCAATTTCTATTACAGAATACAGAGCTTTGAGAAAAAAAGTCAGAAATGCAGGACATTAACTTGAAATTGCGAGAAAAAAAATCTGAGATACAAACTTACAATTGCAGGAAATTTTCTGTTGATCACTTTCAAAAAGTCTCTGTGTTTCAGAGTTGCAAAACAATCACCTCCAAGAGAGTAAATAACTTTCATATGCACGGTGCATTTAGTGCTTACATCTTTCAAAGCATTATAAATACATTTGTATTTACATCACATGAAGCTTTTGTCCTAAGACTTACGATATAGGCCTATAGAGTTTACACAAATTATACCCCAGAACTGCTTTCACACCAACCAAACTGACATCAATGGGCTTCGTTTTTGTCATTTAACTTTACTTCTGCTTTTCATTATGACACAGACAAAGCTTGACAGAGCTCAAGCTTATAATGCTCTACATGTGTGTCATGTAATGTCGTAATTGCTTTGATTGACCTCCCACAGAGTGATGCTGGAATAACTGTTAGCAGGATATTAGCACAGCGTCGCTCTGACGTCAACATGATTCATTGGGTATTTGCTGCTAGCATGTTCTTATACGCATTAGAAACGTTAGCCGAAAAGCACTCTGTCAAACGGCCTTTTTCAGACACCGAATGTCTCAGATTTGTATGATTCAGTCGGAGCTTTTATTTAAGCTGGCGCGGGACGTTTGGAGGAGATGAACTCCAGTCTGCATTCAAACCACTTTCCCTGTTTTGTTTTTTCCTTCTTCTTCTTTTTCTTCTTCCCAGAACAGAGACGAGCTAAAAATAAGCCTGGGATTTAAAGAGTGCGGCTTTTAATGGCAGCGTGTAAAATGTGCTGTGTGTTAACAGCCCCGCCGAGGCCAACCAGAAGACATGGAGAAGCAGCCCCAAAACAAATTGGGACAACAAATAAAGGAACGGGCTGGTTCTAGAGCAGCTTTATTGCATTGTAGCCCTCTTTACTGAGTTTGATAAACCCCCGGAGACGAGATGTTAATTGGCACAACTTATTTTTTCAAGTAACTCATTACTTTTAAATTGACAACAAATGTTACTTTTTTAAATAAGTAATGCAAGTTGCTTTGTTTTCCCATTTATTCCCATTATCTCTGTTGAGTGACATGCAAATGCACTTCCTACAGCACAAGGCTTTTTGGTATGAAAAGTTTGCCAGATATATCACATTTTGTTAAAAAAACAAATAAACAAGCCCATGCATTACTTTACATTACATTATTTTATATAGAGTTACAAAATGTTGTAATGCATTAAAAGTAACTTTTCCCAAAACTGTAGCACTCTAGATAACACTCGTTTACTGAAAAACTGTTGGAACGGCTCTAAAGAGCATGCTGTAACACTTTGATATAGCAAAACCCAACCCAAAAAAACTGGCTCTACATTTACAGAGAGAAGCGGAGGCACTTTAGCAGTTGTGATTCCAGAGGGATACATGGAAATTGGCTGCAGTGATATTAACAGGACTTATGAAAGGAGACCAGCGCCAGCTCTGCTGGAGCCACCGTGCAACCGACACCACCCAAAAACTGCAGACTTTCCATCGACTGAGCCGTACTGACTGCAGTTCTCCCGTTATTCAGTTCCGGTTGCGAGTCCCAAATGCATTTTAGCTGCTGGAGACTGATGTCTGTTCATGTGTTACGAAACACATAGTTGTTTTGCTACTGCATGTCAAAGAAGTCGCATGCTGTGAATCGGTTGCGTAAACAGCCTACACATCATGTATTTTCCTCCTTAGACTAAAACATGCGTAAACTGTTGGCCCTAGTGTAAATGTGGAAGGTAAAGCCATGTTCATGGCTCTGTTCTGATGATATAACTGCGGATGGTGCTGGTTTTCTTTATTCATATTGTAAATACTCCCACGCTTGTGCTTTGATGATGCAGTAAACTGTGATGATGCAAGCGTCCCAACAGAAGGGTGTGTCCCGTCCCGCAAGGAGACGACAAGCTGCTTTCTCTCGCCTTCTGTCTCTTTACTAACCGTCTTTGGCCTGGCGTGTCCCCAGCAAGCTAAGGGACTCTTTAGTGGTCACTGGTTAAGCTGGCCAGCATAATATGTTTTTCATTCAAGATTTTTTTTTCTTTTTATAGTTTACTACATTGACGTCAAAGACATATTTTACCATGGTCTAGTTTCTAAGTTCGATCATACTACCAATTCAGTGTTGGAGAGTCACTAAAATTAGCTGTGTTACTGACTTTAAGAGATAGTTCAGGCAGAAACGAGCTCTGTGTCATCATTTAAATTTATGCATTTAGCAGACGCTTTTATCCAATATATACAGTAAAAATAAATCCGCACTTCTGTGCAAAGTAAAACTTCTTTGTTTACTGTAAGTTAATTTCATAATCTTATGTTTACATAGAAGATGTTTTTTGGAATCCTGTTTTCACCACTGAAAATACAATTAAATAAAAGGTTAAAAACAAGGTAATTGCTAATAAATAAAACTTTTTTTCACAATTGCAAGTTTATATCTTGCAATTATTATTTTTTTGCCATTTTATAAATTTTTTCAAGTCAAAATCTGAGGGGGAAAAGAAAATTTTCTACTTTATAAATCACATTTATCATGCAATTCTGGAAAAAAAGTCACAAATTCGAGAAAAAAAGACTTTTTAAAATTTTTTTTATATTTATATATTTTTTTGTTATGGGCTTCCATGGATGTTGGCCCCTTAGTTGTTCTAGTAGCATGTACTTTATTGAAGTACATTAAGAGAAAGCAAGCAAGCAAATGGCCAAATGCTGCCTACAGAGAGACCGAAATGAAATACATAAACCTCTGAAGACAAAACAATGTAGACTAATGACTCCAGTCTGTACACACCCACATCTATTTTGTACTACAAATTGTTTTGGGTTTAACCACTTAAAATAAGAGAAAAAAAACTAACCAAATAACAAGCAATAGCAGCAGTAGCTGTACCTGAGGAATCATAGTCATAATTCATAGACAGATGAAGTTTGTTTATCCTCCTTAAACACATATTTCACTGCATTTCTCCTCCAATCACCGAGTTCTTTCCGTCTCTAGTTGTTTTAATCTTTGCCTTTTCCCAACTTGAGGCACTTTTTTCAGAATGCATAAAAAAAAAGTGCTACACATTTTTTATTAATTTTTTTCTAAACAGCTGAAACATCCAATCCAAACGACTGTTTCAGGAAAAGTCAATTTTAACTTTAAAAAGCAGCTCGGTTGCTGGATTTGTGAGAAAGCTTTGTCATTTAGTCTCTCGCTGCTGTGCATTTCCTCAGGAGGGAGCAGAAGAAGCCGTTAACGGTGCTTGTAAAGAGCATTAATGCTTTAGAAGCGCCGTCTGAAGCCAGTATGAGCGGAAATGATCTGAAAGTGAGATCAAGGCCCAGCAGGAATCCTGTAGAAACGCTAACAATCATTCTCTACATACAGATGCTAAGACTAAGATAATAGTGCATAATAGTGCAACCTGGGATTCATTTCTCCAGCATTGAAAGAAGCTCCACACTCTGTTAGCGCTGAATCCTCAGACCTTCGTCCTTTTATTTATCGTCCCTGGCTTTTAACATAATTCAATGCAAAGCCAATGAAGCAGAGCATAAAGGGAAGGGTTGCATGATCAGCAGGTAAAGACTGCGTGCAGATATCAGTCTGGTGCTCTTCCTGAGATTGTTTATAGTCAGGAAATGACGTCATGTAACTCAGATCTTCTCAATATAAATACGCCTTTTCTTAGAAGGCAAAGAAAGTGATTAGTGATTATCTTCCAGTCAGGGTTGCATGGGGAACGTAACTTTCAAAAGCAATGCAAAAAGCAAAAAAGGAACTAATTGCATCACTAAGTTACACTCTTGAAAATAAAGGTGCTTTTGTGGCGAAAAAAGGTTCTTCGGATTATAAAAATGTGGCTTTTTCAAGAATCTTAGACTGAATGGTTCTTTGTAGAACCAAAAACGGTTGAAACGGTAATCGGATTACATTACTTGAATACATGCGATCCAAAACGAACCACTTAAGCTTGTTTTCATGCGAACACACCAGTGTTTTTCTCCGTGAGCTCTGCGGTAGGCTTCAGTTTCTCAAACCTTGCAAAAGAAGATGCCTCACGGAGCAAAGAAAAACACCCACACCCACAGATTTAACAAAAAAAAAGGGAATAACACAATAACACATTCATACAAAATCTGAAGCCTTCCTCCAAAGTACACGTAGGCATCCGTTAAAGTGTAAACCTGAGTCATTATCAAGCTCTGGCTCGGAGATAGATAACATGCAAACATCGCTCGATTAGTGCTTTGTTATTTCTTTCGAAGATTTCTTATGAAGAAAGACACATGTTGTTGAAACCACACATCTTTCCTGTACAGGTGTGACACACGCTTGTTTACAAACAGACGGGAGTGAGTGAGACGCTTTGGATCGGATGAGCATTATTGACCCCGTCTGTGGTACAGAAGGCTAGACGAGCGCTCAGCACACGTATGTTCCTGGTCTGTGTGTGGATGTAAGACTGTGGTCAGGCTGTGGTATGCCGGGGAATTCCAGCACCGAGTGTTGTCACTGCTGGAGAAGCCCGTTCTCTCTTCATCTCTGTAAACACGGCTGCACGCTCGACGCTGTGGCTTCAGTTGTGTCTGATGTGGGTTATTAGTCAGTCGTCCTACTGAGCGGTACCACCCTGAAGCTCCACTAAAAATAAGCTTTATTTGACTCGTCTAACCCATCTCCTTAACTCCACCAGTTACTGTACACATATCCTGACACCGATCGGTGACTCAAGTGAGTTCCTGTTGCTCTGTGTAAATCTGAAAACACACTCTGGACCACACAGAGAGCCTGTCGCTTTCTAGACGGCAACAACTATGTGCATTTTAGATTGTGTTTGCATGTTACATGCATGCTAGTTCCAGTTGTGGATGTGACAAAACAGATTTTACTGCCATTGTCTTTTACTAGAATTGCCAACAGTCTGATAATGACAATCAAGTGATGTTTCCCGTAACGTTCTGGACTGGTGTCAGACTCAATTAAGTGTGTGATTTATGATTTTATCAAACAGAGACCGAACAATAGGCCCCGTGTTCCTCGCTTGAAGTTACAGTAATAATAGTGCACTATACTTACAGTGTACAATGTATCCTTTTTTTGATTTGTTACAAATTACGTGGAACTGTGTGCAACGTAAATGTTTAAAATGTAATATGACTTCACTATGCTTAGCTCAGAAATAAAATGGTTATTTTGCATTTTGAATCCACAAAGAAGCAACATAAATAAATCACAGATATTACTCAAACTCAGAAATGCTGCCATCATTTACTGGCCCTCGGTGTTTGGGGTAACATTACAAATAAAGCAAGTAATCAGACTACTTTTTGCAAGTAACACATAACTGTCTAGTCGCCTAAATTTACAACTAAATATCAAATATGTAACACCAGTTACTTTGTTTTCCCATGTATCCTGTCCCCGTGCTGAGGGAAAATAGGAGTCCTTCAACTTCATGATATAAAAAACAAAGAATCCCAACCCAGGTGATACAAAAGTAACATAATGCTTTACTTTCCATAAAAGTAACTAATGTAAGTAACGCAATTAGTTACTTTTTCATAGAGTAATGCAATATTGTAATGCATTACTTTTAAAACTTACCCCAACACTGTTCACCCTTATGTTCTTCCAAACCCGAACCGTTTTCTGCTGTGAAACACAAAATCAAACATTTCGAAGTGCGTTTCAGCGGAAAACAAAAAAACAGCTTAGACATTTTACAACATCATCTTAACGAGTACACAATGGTTTTCCTTTTGAGTAAACTGTCGCTTGTTGCATTGTGGGATACAGTATAATATACATATTATATAATGCATAAATAATATAATTTATTATTATCATTATTATGTTCTGTACTGGATACAACAGTTGCATTAAATGCATTTTTTTCTGTACAAATGCTCTGTGTTTTTTCCTAATTTTCAAATAACTGCTTAGCCCTCAAGAGATTTATTTTGTTGCACTGCCTTAGTTGTGTTGCAGTTGCTATGGTTGTACACTTTATATTTGATTTTAAGTAGAAATGACTGCAGACAGCGATGCCACAGAACCGCTGAGACGGCCACAAGTCTTACTGCCTTTGGCTCGGTTCCTCCGATTCTCATTTTTAGGGAGGTCTCTCTCTCTCTCTCTCACTGACTCCCTGTCTTGTTCTACCTAGTGCAATGCCTGCCAATTATTCTTGTTTGCTTTAATTTTAAGCGCAGTAATTGCCAATTACTGGTGGGTGCCAACCAAAGGGCCCCAGGTGGGTGACGGCAGCAGGCTTTTCTCAGGACGCTCGTCTCAGAAGTACAAGTTTTTATATTTTTGCCGAAGCTAAGAGCAGAACAAATGAACATGTGTGTCGCTCTCCTCCTGCTCGTTGTGTAATATATCTTGCTAGTGATTAATTAGGCCAATCGTTAAGGGAGGCAGTCAGAAGTAGAGCCAAATCCAGGTCACCGGGGAACGCCTTCACAGATTATAGAGCGGTTATGCCACACACATCCATGCATTCACAGAATCACACCTGATGCACAGGTAAACATGTCACTGCATCAGAAAACATAATGCATTATGGTTCTGCATGCACAGAAACATTCGCTCCACAGAATTCCCCAAAAAAATATGCACACTATATCCACTTAAAGGAATGCCGTTACGTCTCCAGTCTCCAAGCACAAATGCATATTTAAAAATGCCACAAGTGACTATGAAGATGTACGATAAACAGAGCATGGCATGTTATACAGCAGTGTTGTTATTTAATACCAGCTACACTTTAATATCCGACTCATGTTTACTGGATAAAGGCACAAATTTGTGTTTGTAGTTTTCTGATTGACGTCATAGGGATCTAGGAAGTGGAACGAAAGGGAGTCGTGTGTCATTTTTATCGTTTGGTTCCAACAAGTGTTTATGAATTCGCAAAACTACACCTTTTCGAAACATGACTTAACGGCGGTTGGATGCTGTTTGACCAACACAAAGAATTCCCAAAACCACTCACCAGTGGCTTTCTCTTACCATTTCAGAGGTCCAGCATCACATCTTTCCAGCTGCGTAAAGGTTCACGTCCTCTGTCTATTTCAGGAGAGTCGTTCTAAAAGAGCACACAGACCTTTCCAAATATAGTTCTGACTTTAAGTGATCCCTTCGTGCTATATTTATAACCCACGGCCAAGCCATAAGTCTTCTTTCTTGACACTGAGGCGTGTTATGACCTCTGTCATTTTGGTCTGCGGTGTGGAGCTTGTGGGCAGATTTCCCCGCTCCTGCTTCGTCATTCATCGTTTACAACGGGGTGACATACTGAGGGACAGCTCACTGCGAACCCCACATACACACAAAACGCAGAGATAATCATTTTAAGATGGATTCAAACAGCTATGCCATCCACAGACATTTTACAGCTCTGTTCTTCAACAAATTAGAGACATACAAAATTATGATACTTAGAGTATAAAGTCCAGAATTATGAAAGAGCAACCCTTGATCACTAAAGAATGACAAAAGTCAAGTTTTTGTAATAAAAGCCAGCACTGGAATCATTTTAAAGGCTCTTGATTTGAAATTATTGAAACGAATAGCCTGATTATTGTTTGAAGAAACAGACGACTCTGCGTCTTGTAAAGAAAATGGACATTTATCTCATCAAATAAAGGAAGTGAGTGTTTGGGGTCTCTTACTTTATGGGGTCACTGGCTCGGGACTTTTTAGATTGGGGTTTCTCTTAAAAACGATTCTGCAGAGGTGGTGGTAATGCGCCATGCATGTCTGACTCCTGATTTGTTCATTAATCAAACTGCTTTTTTCCCTTCGGTTATGGATGGGAATATCCTGCCTGTTCCACTCTGATCTCAGCTACTTTTCTCAAATAGTTGGCATGAGGGTTTTCTTTCCTGAGCGTGATTATATTTGAACACACGCGGCACTGAGTCTTTAAAACCGCAGAAGGATGAGTGTCAGACCTCCACGGTGCCACTGGATTCATTACTAATCTCTCTTAAATGTTTTTCTCCGATACTGATTTGCCCTGCAATGGCATGGAATGGTGTGTATTTTTCATTTCAAAGACGAGCGCTAATGAAAAATGGCGATTAGCATAAACCGAACAAGATTAGGGGCAAAACAGACCCGAGCCTTATCATGTCTTGAAACACACTCAAAGCAAGCGAATGACGAGGTGCGAAACAGCTTGTCTTAACTAAACCGCTGGTTTCCAAATACCTACGGCTGTGTGAACACGTCTCGTATTTAAACAGCTCAGTGTACATCCGTCCACTCACAGCTAATGATTCATTTTCACTTTCAGGAAGGCAGTTACACACAGTGACTTAACAGAACATAAATCTTTTCAGCGTGTGCACTTGATGATTTTGTAACTTCACGCACATACGCGGTTGGACCGAAAGTGGTCTTTGTGAAGGAAACGGTTGTGTGACGAGGTGACCACAAATGATTCACTGTTTTAGAACGATTAAAAAGATTAGAAAGCCTTGTTTATCTTCGGTTAAGGTGTTGCAGCTTTTAATATTAGCATGCTTGCTAATGCTAAATATAGGTTGATGATCCTCTTGAGACGCATTGCAAAAAATACACTCACACACATACAATATTATACAATCAGATTACATTTTTAAACTAATAAAGTAACACATTACTTCTTATTTTTTTAATAAACAAAAGTTTTTATAAAAAAAACAAACTAGCAAGCCCCGCCCAGATTTACAAAGTAATGCAAAAAATTAATGCTAATGCAACACACAATAAGTAATTTTTTCAGGTAGTTACACAATAATGTAATCCATTACTTAAAAAAAAAAAGTACCCCCCCCCCCCAAAAAAAAAACTAAACAAAAAAACATTGAATTCAAAAGGAATTATTTTAATTGAAGCTCAAATCGGATGCAAAAATCCTCATTCATGGATGGTCAGAAAAACTCAAGCAATTCTCCACTTTAAGAGGAAGACTTCATCTGTTGGAGACATCGAAAAGGCGGCTTTAGTCTTCCTCTCAAAATATCCACACTAATATATTCTTTAATTTAAGTGCAATTATTCAAAACTTCTCCGAAATGTGTCCCACGACAACTAGCATGGTTTGAAATATAAATCAAGCAACACAGCCACTGATTATAGCTTTACAACGTCTCAACCCATCCACCATTGTTGTGGTTTTCCATGTGCTAAACGCTGCTTTGCCTGTTAATATAAATAACTCAATATAAATCATTTGTCTTTGGAGGAGGAACGCTAGATTAGTTAAACAATCTTTTAAGGATAATTAATGTGGTTGCTTAATAACAATATCGTAGGCTACGACAAGTGATCGTTTACACAAAGCACTAATGTTATGCATCATATTACAGCAAACAAGTGATTCTCATAAAGACTTTGCTCGAATGCATACCCAGACTATATCTGGAAACAGGTTTAAACAGCATGAAAGGCAGCACCTAAACCACATCGTTTAATTAAAGAATGTCTCCGGGCCATAGAGCACACACACACACACACACACACACGCACGCACACACACTGACAGCTTGGCACACACAAACAGCAGAAAATATTTACAAGAGGAAATAGCTGCGACATGCAGACTCAGAGTTTGTGTGGTCTGCATCCGTCAACACAACTGATCCAGAGTCAGCGGGGGTCTGTCGAATCCCATCGTCCTGATCAGGGATGGCACGGGCACAACAGCCATCATCTTCCATTAAATCTGAGGTCATACGTCGTCTCATAAACCACTTGAAACAAGCTAAGCGAGGAAAGAATTAGAGAATTAACGATGCTCCCTGTCCAAGTCATAAACAAATATTTAAAACTTACATCACTGTTGTGTTTCTCCACAGCAGGTGTTTATTTTATTTCCCAGCGTTAACGGAGACCTGTGCATGGCTTCAAGCTAAAATTACACTATTTAGTAGCACTAAATTAAACCATGACCTGATTAATGACTGGATTAAAAACAAATAAAGCAAGTCGACTCAATCGTGCATTATTCTCCCGGTTGTCAGTTTCTTGTTCAGAGATCACGATAAAGGATAAATCCGCACCTTCGAAGTTTATATCTGCGCGCTTGATTCTTACTTTTGATTGAGCATGACTTAAAATAACCCTGTGCTTGAAGGGCTTTAATTAATATTTGCACACCTGGACTGAACAAAAGTTTCCTGAGGAATATAGCAATCCGCGAACGCTGCCCTCTCATGGACGGCGTCTGCAAACACACACTCATGTTTATAAATTTAGCATGGCCTCATTTCCTGGATTACAGCATGCACAGAGTAATTAAACAGACTCCTAAACACCTCAGTGTTACGTTTCTGTTCTCTCCTTTCTTCATTTGTTCCTTTCTTTGAAACCAGAGTCGCTCGACAGTCTCATAAATGCTACATGGGAAAGGAATGCATTGACCCATTTTTTGGTAAAACCATCGACCGCAGTGTTTCTGATGATGTACTTATACGCCATAAATGTGTTTGAAAGTCTACTTTGTCCCCTGTGGTGTGATGTTACAGTAATGTGATATACTTACAAAAAAAGAGCATGCTTTTTGATGACTTGCGAAAGACGAGCATGTATTAAGTGTTGGGGAAAGTTACTTTTAAAAGTAATGCATTATAATATAGTCTCACTCCCTTAAAAAACATACATTACATATCTTTGGAAACTAACAAGCTATGTTACTTTTTAGCCTTCCTTGCGTTTTTCACCTTAAAAAAAAAAGTTATATTTTTGGCAAATGTAAAAGGCCTTTCACGCCAAAAGTGAAATGAATAAGCCTCATTTGAAGCTGAAGCAAATGTAAATTCAAAATACTCAAACAAACCTTGCAATTGTGCCATTCTGGACTTCATGAAGAATTAATACACTTTTAAACACTCCCAGTTTCTCTCAACATGAGCACAGGAGAGTCGTCAGTCAATAAATGCGAATTTATGAATTCATGAGCCTACCAATTGCATTACTTTTAAAAAGTAAGTAAAACAATTTAAAAGTGATGCATTACTTTACTAGTTACTTGCAAAAAATTAATCTGATTGTGTAACTCATAATGCATTACTCCCAACGCTGCCTTGTGTATTAAAAATAAAGCAGAGTAAATATATCGACAACTACTTTACTTTCTAAAAGACTTTTTAAAACTGAATATGAAGTCGGATTGCAATCTAAAACCTCTAATTTAAGTCAGATCTTGCCATTTTTTGTGTTTAATATGCATCATTCCCTTAGTAATTGGATTGTGGGCGGTCTAACGCTAAGAGTAGTTTATTCTGGACTGATTGCATGCGTCCTGTACTGTGTTATGAATGGTTAGGCTTGAGAAAGGGTTTGCTTATTTAGTCCCTGCTTTCAGTAGGATTTGTTAAGCTCTGGATTTGAAGGGACAGGCTGAATATCTTGAAGTGGTCAAACGTGAGAGCTGCAGTGTGTGTGTGTGTGTGTGTGTGTGTGTGTGTGTGTGTCACTGGCCATCCATGCAGTATGATTAAAACAGGAAACATAAAGCCCAGACCCACGGCAGGTAAGAGCCCTGAGTGATTATGTTGCTCTAACTTGTACAAATATTTACAGCCTGATTATTTTGGGTCTGCCATGCAGGGATTTTTTCACTCTGCCGGTCCTGAAGCTGCACAAACACAAGGAGACCCGACGTCTGAACAAGCTGTCTGTCTATAGCCATGACAGGACACCCATAACCCAACCTTCAGAGCACTCGGCCTGGCCACACACATAAATACACTCATGCACGTCTGTTCACACACACAGTTAGCTTCAGAAACACTTGCACTAAATGATATGCTTCTGCTAAATCTCGTCACGATCACTTCACGTGGTTCGAAACCTGGCTGACTTTCTTCTGTGCACCACAAAAGAACATGATACATTAAGAGTCAATGGGAAAAAGATTCAAACATCTGATGCATGACAATCCTTTGAAGGCGAACCAAATGGACACAGCTTTCTACAAACAAAAAAATTTCAGTGTAAAATGGAAACTATTTTTTTTGTCTTGTGGGAAATGACAGTGAAAGGGTTTCAGCATTTTGAAAAAAGTGCAAAAGAGGCAAAAATGTATTGATGTCAAGGCGTAAGCAAATTGATATCAGAGTGTATTTATATCCTATTGAAATATTTGCATATTTTATAGTGCATCTGCAAGCTCTCCTAACTTAGGGGACATTTATGTGACACTCGTTTGCAACTAGAAACAGAACACATTTTATGTATTTTTGCCATTTATTTACAGGACACATAAACCCTAAAATGCCAAAAAATTGTGAAAATTGTGATATCGTACACATACATGATTTTGCTGTTTGTATTCACCTCTCTGTAGAAGAGTGTCATTGCCAACTATTGGCCTAGTCTTGTTCACATTTACATGTGGACAGGGATTTTTTCATTTTAAATTTCATTGTCATGTAAACATACTCTAAAAATAAGATATTTTGTCTCTATTGTATACATATAGAGCAAGTAAATTGTGCAAGGGTTTTATAAACTAAGGAATCTAAAGCAGTGGTGCACTAAAAGTGGTTATTTGGCTTGAAATCATAGAAGCAGCACTTTAAGTGCTACATAGCACATGTATCTTTAAAGATGGTGCTATATAGCACCTGAACCACCTGAAGAACCAATTTTGTGTGTGTGTGTGTGTGTGAGTGTGTTTGTGTATCATATCAGGACACAACTCTGTATAATGACATGGGTATGACACAGGTATTACAAGGAGAGTGTGACTTATGAGGACATAACCCATGTCCCCATTTTTCAAAACGCTTATAAATCATACAGAATGAGTTTTTTTGAGAAAGTAAAAATGCACAAAGTTTCCTGTGAGGGTTAGGGTTAGGTGTAGAGAATATACAGTTTGTACAGTATAAAAAGCATTACACCTATGGGATGAACACACTTTACACAAAAACAAACATGCACAATCTGACTTTGCGGCAGTATGATTCAACCTGCTGGTTTCGTCTGTAAAATAAGGATGCATGAACAAAAGATTTCGCTCTAGACAAAGGTGGTATGATGTTGGAAACATCAGTATTTGAGCTTAAGCACTGGAGGACTGCTTTAACTTGAATCTAGGATTCAGAATAACCCGGTCCGATGTGTGACCCGCCGTTTTGTGCAATAGCTCCTGAGGTGATCTCATGGTCACTCCACCCTCTGTGTTACTCAGCAGTGATGCACTTCCTCTACCTATGACTAATTGGCTCGGCTTGCACCAACAAGGCTCATCCGAATTGGGTCTAAATAACGGGATGCTGATAAACCGAATGTAGCAATTTTTCCTGACACTGACGTGGCCCACACAGCCAGCGTGAATCATAGATGAACCCCCCAGACGTTCTGGCTCTCTCCCGTACTCGGCTCCCTCCTGCGCCTTCTGAACACAATCAGGCCTCTGTTAGAAAGGGTAATTATTTGGAAAATGACTGGCAACACACCTTAGCTTCTCCTGACAGCTCCATTAAATCTGACATGGCTTTGCTGGTCGTCGGTCAGCTGAGCAGTTTCCTTCATATGATCTTCTTCTGTATATGATCAACAGAGACACGACGGCACGATTTCTTCAACCAGACACATAGCGAAGATCGCGAAGCCTGGCTATAACTGGCCACTGAGTGAGATGGTGGGTGGTTTCAGCAGTCAACCCGGTCGCTAATTCATTACATAACTGCAAAATGAAGAGAAAGGCTGAAGGAAATTGAGATTTATTTCAGCGGTGAAACTGGTTGTGTGTTTTGGACCGCACTGCTGTTTTCTAAACATGTCGGGTGTGTGTTGGTCAGAGGGGAGGTGAACAGCAGGCCTTTGTGGCTCGGCCCGAAGCTAAGTGTGTTTGGGCTTGTGGTTTTTGGGAGCCCTATGGCTGAGATCAGGAACTCAGCTGTCAATAGACAGAACTGTTTAACAATGAACCCTTAAATAGCCATGCAGTCCATCTCTTTTGTTCTACACCATTTGCGTTAATGCATTTAGCAGATGCTTTTATCCAAAGTGACTTGCGTTGCATGCAAATTGCATTTCAATAGTTCTTGCTTTACCTGGGAATCAAACCTTTGACATTTGCTTTGCCAGTGCCATGCTCTACTGTTACAGCTATAAAATAAATGCATGGCTAGTGCAAAAAAATGTAATGGGTCCCAAGTAAACATCTAAAGTCTATCCAAAGCGCCTTTTCATCCCCAAAGCCATGCACAATATAAAACATTTGCATTTGCAACCCGATTCATGTCTATAATGTTACCAAAGTGTTTTAACAAAAGTAGACCTTTAATATGTCCAAATTGCTATTGCAAAAAAAAATATTTCAAAGTGGGCACAAGTCTTTGAGCATATATGAATACATTTTGTCCTGAATTAAGCAGTCAGAACCACTACATACCACTTTACCACTACATCTTAATTTGGTTTCTTAAGATAATTGTGCATTCCAGTGTTCACTGGAAAAAGTACATCAGGACATATCAATGCTAAGCTATGCATTAAAAAGCAATACTGAGAACCGCAACCTTAAGCCATATTATATAATCACCCAAAGCTCATGAAAACGAGAAACACAACATCAATCAAATGTTACCCAGCTCCACAATACTACGATGCTGCCTTTTCTTGCTTCTAGCATAGGTTAACATTTTTGCCACCTTTTACTAACACCCTGTTTTGATTCTTTTCTGACATTTCTGCTTGTTTTTATCACCGCAAGCTCTGGTGAAGGTCATAGTTGTTGTGCCTTTGAGAGTTGTTCTCTTCGTAATCCGAGCTGCACTGATCATTCTGTCATATTTCTGTCTGACCTTTATGACATAAATACCTGTGACGTCCTCTCTGAACTGTGCTTATTCCACAGTGTAAGTGTCATAGACATATAGCAGCTTCACACTAACCCTTACAGTCGATTCAAGCCTTGGTGATTCATTACTGGCACGAGCACAACTTTTATTATATGCAGTTGTGTAAATTATTGCAACCGGTCCCCTATAAACAGGCACAATAAACCTAGTGCCAAAAATATTTCAAGTGTGTGGTTTAATCTACTTTCTCCACACTCCAGAAAGCAATTAAACCCATGGGTGACGATAACAGGAAATCAAGACACTTAACTAAACAACATAGTAAAGCGTCCATATACAACCTAACACACTTAAGCTCAAGTGAGCCACCCACGGACCTTAAAGCCTTTCATTAAAAGTGATTTTAAACTTTTTTTTAAGCGGTACTTTATAAATGCCCTACCTTTGCAGAACACACCCTGGGAGAACTTGTATCTAATCATGAAAGAATCTGAAGTCTTTTAATCGCTTGCAGATTTTCACTGCCACCCAAGACTGCAAATCTTCTGCCTCATGCTGGGTTCACACATGTGAAGTCTTCAATGTCCTTAATCAATACATTACAACACAGTTTGGCAGCCTGCTCTCATTTAGAGATTTTTACATCTTCTGAAGTAAATATGACTTTAGTTTGCGATTACAAAAAACAATCTCCATGATGCTTTGTGTGGTTTTCAATGTATTTAGCATGTTCTAGAAATTGGCCAACTCTTTACGATGTTTCGGATTCTAGCTATGCTTAAATATGATTGCTTAGAAAAGTAACACAATCAATGCATTTTCTCTTTAAACTTTCAATGATGAACACATACTAAGGTGTGCAGTGCTGGGGAGATTACTTACAAACAAAATTGCTTTTAGATTAATTTTTTTACCAAACTTGTTTTGAACTTTAAATGCATAACTTACCTTGTTTTAAAACATCTGTATCATATTGATGTAAAAAATGCAAAGGAAAGACAATAAATTCCATTATTTGATATTAAAATCATGAAGAAATCAGAAGAGTTTCCCAAACTGGGGTTAACTTCAGTAGGTTTCTGAGTTGATAAAAACAGAAATGTTTAATTTGTTTCCCAATGTGACCATTAACCAACATCAGAGAACAGATGAACATGTGAATGTGTTGTTAAATTATTGAGATTATCTTCCTCCGGGATATTTTAAGTCAAAGGGGTTTGGCTGACAAAAACATTTGGGAATCCTTGCATTACATGAACCAAACATGATATGAATACAGCAAAGACATGTGATTATCATGTAATCCATAAAACGTAACTGTAATCTGATAGAGCTTTTTAAAATGCAATATAATACAGTAGCTAGCACTCAAATTTTTTTAATCTGATTACGTAATCCAGTTACTATGGGTGAGTTTGTCTAAAGCCCCGTTCACACCAAGAACGATAACTATAAAGATAACGATATTAGCATCCACACCAGCGAACGATATCGTCTGTTTATTCTGAGCGCACGCGCGTCTGCCCCTTTAAATCCTCGAGCTCGTTATAGCAGGATGGATTCTGATTGGATGTCAATGTTTGTATCATTCATCAGCTGGAAAAAAAGAATTCTGAAAACAATTCCAACGATACAGTTTCTCTATGCCTTTATCGTTATAGTTGTAGTGTGGACTCTGCTATTCTTTAATATTGAGAATGATTTTTCGAACTATATCATTATCTTTATAGTTATCGTGATTGGTGTGAACGGGCCTTAACAGTAGGAAAAAGACACAAATCTAAAAGCATCAACCAAAAAAAAAATATTAGGCAAATTAAAATATATGAGAAAACTGAAATATCACAAACTGTCTTTAGTGTTATGATAAGAATTAATTTGAATTATATAAAAAATATACAAAAGTGACTTTGTAGCATTGAAGAAGCTTCCAAATCAGGACTTCTGGTGTAGAGTAAAAAATGAGCGTGATTTTAAAACGGTAAAATGGTAAATTTCCATTGCATTTCAAATTTTGTTTGAATTTGATGTTTTTGCTTTGATATAACTGTTTCTTATTATTAATTTATTTATTATCCGTCATGTTTATTAGGGTTATATGTTACATACAATGTTGTTAAATGAATGTTTATTGCATATTTCAGTTTAATGTGATGACTCACCGTGATGGTGATTAGTGTTTTGTGTGAATGACACTGTGCACCTTCTATATATGTTTTTATTTATGTTTTATGTGATTATCAGTGTATTACAAAGGTACAAAGTTATACTCTTATACTCGTAAACCATCACTCAAGACCACATTTCACCTTAATAATGAACATACAAAACAAAACAGCTGGAGTGTCTATAGAAATTCAGTAATTGCGGAGAAAGGAAATAGGCTTGTTGCGGAGCCAAATGGTTTTTGGTTAGATTATGGATTTTGTTCCAGGTTTTTCCTTTGGTTGGGCTCTTACATATCCCAGCGAGATCTGCGAGGAACCGCAGGTGATTACATGAGCAGAGGTTTACGCTGTGGTGCAGGTGCTTGATAAATGGCCCGTGTCTAGTTTAATGAGAGTCCTACGGCTGTCTTAAGTATTAAATGGGACAAAGTTGACTGTGAGATGTAGAGTTTGATTGAGAACTCAATACATCAAAATATCTTCTATAAATGTTAACTTCTAGGGAACACACACAATGTCTGAAAATACAGCTTTTAACCAATCTACATGACTATTTAATTAATAAAAGATTTTGATCACGCTGCAAAAAATAGACTTTCCTCCTCAGTATTTATGTTTTGTTTTCCAGTGCAAATATCTAAATATTTTAAACTCAAAACACACCAAAATTTAGTGAGTTTATGATTATTATTACTGCATTTCGTTGCCTTGTACCTTACATGTGCAGTGACAATAAAGTTGAATCTAATCTAATCTAATTATAAGAAAATCAAATAAGGCTCAGGAAGACAGACTTAATTCAAAGGGAAAACAAGTCTTCGTAACACGCTGAGAGATATTTGTTTTTGTTTTAATCGTAAATTAAATTTATTTTGATGAGTTTCTCAAACAACAACAACTTACACCTTAAGTCAATGTATCTAAATGTAAAAATATTTTAGATAAGTTGTTCTGGAAAACAAGACAAGAATCCTAAGGAAGATAAAGATTTTTGCACTGCATTAATGCCATGACTTTGAATTTACGAAATGTTTACGTCTATAATTTGTGGGGCAAATTAAGACTTTTAAAGTATATAAAATATATAATGGTTGTGAAAGGAGCCTAAATTATAAAGAAAACCAAAGACTAATCTTGCAGTAGCTCACAATTTCAAGAGACACAAGCTTTGAAAGGCGTCAACTGTTTCAGCTCTTTACAAGATACTTTCCATCCAATTTAGGGGCCCTTCAAGAATTCACACTCTTCTATTTGGCCTCCCGGGAGGTTCGAGGTAAACAAACGAGTGAGGGGAGTCCCGGTGCGTATATCTAAGGGTCTTTCTTTAAATAGAAAACTCAAACTGAATGGCTCGTCTGTTGAAGTGATCAACTCAAGGCTTTTTCTGGAACACACATGGGCACGACTGACCTCCGTTCTCGCTTGAGGTAATGTTTAAAAATAGCCTTGGTGAGTTTGTCTGTGTGTGGGTCGTTTGAGGAGGTTAACGAGCTGCGCGGAGTGCGTTTTCAGGAAGGCCCCCTCAATGCACAGTGTCCAGGAAACTATCAGAACTGCATAAACCTTTAACCCGAGAGGACATTCCTGTAGATCAAACAGTGGAGCATGGGTTCGATTTCAAAGGAATGCAAGAACTGCTTAAACACATGCAAAAAAAGCAATACAAGTCACTCTGGATAAGAGTCCCTGCCAAATGCTTAAAAAGATATAATGCATTTACACAGTGTTGGGGTTATGCATTACAAGTAGCATGAGCTTCATAATCATATTAATTTTTTTTAAGCATTCTTCCCTTATTAACTTGAACTCTGTGGCCTGAAGAATCTTCACTTTTTTTATAACTCACTAACTCATTTTATTCCAACTTGTGTGTTACGTAAGCCACTCTACTGTAGATGCAGAAACGGAAAAGAAGATTTTTTTATGACAGACAGAAGGATTTCATTCGAGTGCTGGATATGAAAAGCAGATGGTGAAGGTCATAAAACAATTTTTCAAATATTGCAATGTTATTTTGTATGACTACCCTATTGATACCATGTATAAGAAAATAAACTGGACAAGGAAACATATTATACAACAGCACTGCTTATAGTAAGGTAGTTTCTAATAATGGGGGAAACTTACATTAAATGCACCATCAGACCATCAAACATCACTACACACATAAAGGGCCCTATTTTAACGATCTGAAACGCAAGTGTCAAAGCGCGAAGCGCAAGTAAGTTTGTGGGCGGGTCTCGGCGCTGTTGCTATTTTCCCGGCGGGATAAATGGCTCTTGCGCCCGGCGCAAATCTAAAATGGGTTGGTCTGAAGTAGCTTCATTATTCATAGGTGTGGTTTGGGCGTAACGTGAAATAAACCAATCAGAGCGTCATCCAACATTCCCTTTAAAAGCAGGTGCGCAAGTTCCATTATGGATTGCTATTATTATGGCGTATTTACCAGGCGCACGCCAGGAGCGGTTCACAGCCGAGGAGACTGATGTTCTTGTAAGAGCAGTGAAAGACAGAGAAGTTGTGTTGTATGGGGATGGGAGAAATCCACCCAAAATAGCGTCGGTTAAACAGGAATGGGAGGAAATAGCCACAATTGTTTCATCGATTTTTTTTTCCTGGTTCCTGACGGACAAACCAATTTGTCAGATGTACTTATATACATATATGACCTCAAACATGTCTGATCCTTAATTACTACAATTAGCCTGAATAATTTGTAAGCTAGATTTATGCCTATTTTTTCACATCTTCGTGGCACACCGCAATGATTTCCGTCATCTCATGTGTTAATTTTTTTTTTTTTTAGTGTAACAATTTATGATTTGCAAAAATAACTGTTGCATCTGTGTAGATTACATGAGCAAAGTGTATGCGCGTTGTGCACGCTCTACATTATGGTCAAGCATGCGCCCTTAAAATAGCATAATGAACAACGCGCAACGCGCCACTGACTTTAGACTAGGTTTTTTCTGGTCAGTGGCGCAATTGCTTAATGGAACAGCAAAATAGCACCAGGGATTGTTTGCGCCGAAACACGCCTCCTTTTTTTGCGCTGAACCGCCCAGGGAGCGCAAGTTCATTCACTAGTTTAGCGACGTGCTTCTGTGGAGGGAAAAGCGCGCTTTGCGCAGGTGCAAAATAGGAATGACACATGCGTCGGTGTACAAAGTCAATTGCGCTGGGTGCAAGATAGGGCCCAAAGACTAGATATACGGCTCTAACTTCGCATCTGCACTTTTTATTTTTAATTTGGAATGAAATCTGGAATGGACATGTCATGGTGAAGGGAATGAAAAGTCCATTGTGCTTGCTGCCATTTGAGTCAGCTTGATTATTTAGAGTCATCCAAATGGGTCATAATTACATACTGAACAAAAGAAAACATGAATCGGACTGCACTGCTCGTTGCACAAAAAATAACAGACACAATGGAAAGATGTGATGTCTGTCGGACTGCAAAGGAAATATATGAAACAGAATGGAAAAGTTGCAATGAGGCAAAAGTAGCAACAGGTCATTTCTTCCGTAATCCAACATGCAAAATGTTTTTACTTTGCATATTTAAAAAAGTTTTGCATTGATCCCCATTTACACTGATCTGCGAAAACAACGAAAAATGCTGCATTATGCATGCCAGGCCAGTAGGTGGCGATGTCACTTTGTAAATAAACACTGCACCTGCACACATATGCATTATAAAAAGAGGTCGCGAATGTGTAATATGCATATACATGACGTCACCATTTTCACAAATATACATGTTTTTGGGATTTATACGGAGAAGATAATGGTAGTTTTCGAAAACATGCACCTTGATACCCGTTTTAAAAAGTTTGCTTTTCAGGCATCAAAAATTATGTTGTTGTGAAAACGAACAGCTAAATGTAATTGAAAATGTGAAAGCTGTGCGTTCCTATCATCTTTGTACAGTATGTCTTCCACACTATTCCCGCCAACATCCAGAGAACCAGGAAGTGTTGCAGCTGTTTCAGAAGAGCTAAAATTGGTACCATAGACGTCTCGGTAACAACAAGACATATTTTTGTCACGCTTACACTTTTATTTCTGTACCTTTCCAAATTTGTGCTGCTCCCAGACAGTCTTTGTTTGGTGTGCCCTCATTCCTTTGGAATGTTCCCTCTGTTTCATGGCCACATCCAGGTGGGCCACAGAAAGGAACGAGGTTTATAACTTCACTGTTTGAGGTTGTACTACCTGGTATGTCTTTCAGCAAATAAACAGATGAGGGCTTCAGCCACGGAGGAGTGCAAGTGGCAAGAAGTAAAAATCTCACGGAAAAAAGAAGAGAATGGAGAAAGCCGTGAGTATTTTGCACGTAGCAAAGCCACGGATGAAAAGCGGAACACCTGGTGCACGTCCTGAAACATACTTCTGTAGCATCTTGCAGTTCATCTACTTTTTTTGTTTAATGTAGAAGATCTCCGTGTCCAACATGGTTTCTTCCTCAAGTCTTTGTCAAGTACTTTCTGCCATGGTAAATGCCTGTGGCGGGACAGTTGGGTAGTCATCTAATTCCTAATGCTGTAACGTGCTGCCACATGGATAACAGGTTGTGATAGGCTCACCCAAACAGCACTGAGACTGTTAATGATGCCTTGCGTTGTTTAAAGGTATCCAGACTATACCAAGCCCTCAAGATGGTTTGTTTCGGAGTACAAGCGCAGATGTTTTCTTACCTCATCGAGCAGGGCTCATGCTCTTTTATCTCCTGTTGCAAGTGTTGGGGAAATGCATTACAAGTAATGGGAGTTATGTAATCAGATTACTTTTTTCAAGTAACTAGTAATGCATTAGTTTTAAACGTACAATGAAATATCTCACTCACTTTTTATAACACAAGTTACTTTGTTTCACCATTTATTCACTGACACCCAGCGTTGGGGGTAAAGCATTCCAAGTAACGCGATTAACGTAATCAGACTACTTTTTCAAGAACTAGTAAAGTAACTATGCAAACAAGCAAGCCCAGCTCAAATTTAAAAAGTAATGCAAACGTTACACAAAAGGAATGTAAGACTTACCACAAAATGTAACTAAGTAACATTACTAGTTACTTTTTAAGAAAGTAACACATTTTTAAAGAGTTAGTTTAAAAAGTAACAATTCTCATGGCTTATTAATTTAACTTTTGGCTGTGAAAGGGCCCTTAGAGTTGCCAAAATTGTAACTTTTGAGTTTTTGTTTTTCAAGAAATAAATCGGCAAGCCCAGGCCAGGTGATAATTAAATAACACAAAAGTAACACAATGCATTACGTTCCATAAAAGAATACCTAAATATTATACCTAATTAGTGACTTTTTTATGGAGTAATGCAATATTGTAATGCATTACTTTTAAAAATAACTTTCCTTAACACTGCCTATTGCAAATTAAAATTCCCAGTCCTTGCTTTTATCTTCTGGCCGGCTTTGGTGTCTTACGAATGACTAGACCACATGTCTGACATTGGGGTCATACTTTTGGCTTCATTTGTTTAACACTTTCTTCCTCTGTAGGTCAGCTTCAGGATGATTGTTATGATCTGTCACTGCTCACTTCAGCCAGTCGCTACAAAAAGACAAAAATACATCTCAGGGACAAAAATAGGGATATTGTTTAAATGGTGTTATGGTTATAACTTCCCCTAGCCCTGGTTGAGCAGCATTACATTTTCATTTGAGTATGTGTTCATTTAAGGTCACGTTAATACATTAAACAGTGAGGGGTGGAAGGGGTATAGTCCTGCTTAGTCATGTTTTTAGAATAAAGGCCTGTTCACACCAACGATAACTATATTAGCGCCAGCGCTAGCTCATAATAACATTGTTTATTATCAGAACAAGCTGCAGTTTTCTCATCTGCTACTTTAAATGCTTGCGCTATTAAATTCTGGATGGATTCTGATTGGCTAAAAAAGAAAAACTAGATCTAGTTAAAAACTCAATCTGTAGAAATGCCTGTATGTGCTACACAATTCTGCAAACAAGTGCTTTTTTGTCTCGGTCTTAACTCAAACCACACACGCTCAAGCTCTCGTCTGTTATCGGCGAACACATCTCTGCCGCCACCGGCCAGGAACTGCAATGAGGTCATGAAGTGGCACGGCTTTCAATCAGGTCCTCTCCTGAGCTGGCCGTTCTCACGGGCCTCTGTTGATTCTACTTTGGGAGGGTCTGGACGCTTTGAAGCGCTGCGTAAAAACTGTACAAACACAAATGTGCTCGTGTGTTTGTGCTCAGGCCTTTGATACGATCCATGTTACACGACTCGGCCTGAGCTTATCTGTAATACTGACACCGATGTGATATCAATACGAGGGAACGCCCAGAATCCAAACACCCCTTCTCCTCCCGTCTGACCCTCGAGCTCATGAAGGTGAGGCTGTGGTGTTTGGCATGGACGGAGGAAATCGAATACGTCCATTTATTAGTTCCCGAAGGCTGTGTTGTTGTAAGGATTAGGGATGAAAAGGGCGACAGGATTAATGCCACAGCAAGACAAACATGCGCCAAGGGTTATTTCCCTGCATTAGAGCCGTTCTGCTGCTGGCTTGTTCCTCTGCCCACCCTTTCCTCCATTCAAACGACGGGATTGGTTTACACTTTATTTTGTAGTCTTAAACGGCAGAATTTACTTCAAATGTGCTTTGCTTTAATCTAATAAAGCACTTGAGCAAAAGAAAAGAGAGTCTCGCCAACATTTGCCTTTTTATCTCTCTTTTCATCACATGTTTGAAAGGATTTCAGTTCCAGTGATCTTGGGATGTACAGGATCACTTTGTCTTTTTTCTTTTTTGCAGTCGTTAGAGTTACTGTTCGAACAAATGTCAGGTCGTTCTTCGGAAAGATAAAGTAACTTGAATAAAATGGAAAACAAAGCCTTTTCTGGGAATATTTTACAGCATTTTTCCATTTAGAGGTCATGTGTGAACAGAAGCTGGTGTCGAAATGCCAGAAAAATCTGCTCTGGCAAAAAAAGTCGAAAGTCTTGATTATTAACTTCATGGATTCCCAAACTTTTTTGTGACCCAAACCTCTTTGAGCTTTGTCCTTAAGAGGTGATATTTGCCACATAAAGTGATTCCCAAAGGCATTTTTACTTAAGTAATGGCATTTTTTTTTTTTGCCTTATTAGATGTATGCATCACATTCTTACAGCTAATCAATTAATTCAATTAAAATAACATGTTTTTACCAATCAAATAAAATCAGGATCAACAAAATCCAATTTGGACACATCTAGGATGCACTCAGATGACATCTTTAGATGCAAAATATTACGTTTTGTAATGAAATTATACTAAAGCCATCGGAGTCACTGAATAATTCACTCAACCAATTCATCCAAACAACTGATTCATTCAAGAACGAATCTTTATGAATGAATCATTAATGTGTTGATTCATTTCAGAAGCTTGCTCAGTTTTTAACATTGATCATAAACAAATATTACGGAGCCAATATTGCATACTTGTAATATTAACTTGTTTAATCACAGAAGCAGCATCATAACATTTGAATCCTGAAATACAACATTATTATTATACTTTAATTATGATGATGAGTAATCATGAGTGAGCCGTTGAATTATTCACTCAACCAATTCATCCAGATCACGATTCATTCACAAACGAAGCAAGCAACAGTCTTTATAAATTGACTGTTGAATTATTGATGGGTTCATTAACGCTGAATAATTTAGGAAGCAAACACCACTGTATGTTACTCAGCTTTAGACGACTTTTGTCAGCTATATAGAACAAAAATAGTAATTAAACTCATTATATTAACTTGATGTCCTTGAATCTTGATTTGCAATCATGCTTCGCGTCTGAATGAGCGAGCGAGCGTCTGTCCTTCATCCTTCATTCCTCCGTCCAGATGAAAGGCTCCAGCGTTCCTCTCTCCGCTTGTGTGGTCTCTCCAGGAGGAGCGACGTAATGCTGTCACCGCTGGCCCAGAATGCACGTGTTTGTGTGTTTAGACCCGCTCTCACTGATGGCTGATGCTCATTTTCCACCTGAGAGGTTCGTGGATGTTTATTGTTCAGTAGAACTGAGAGCATATTTGAGCGGAGGTTGTGATGAGTGAGGATTTCGCTCATTTTCCCGTTCCTCCTCTAGCACGCCGGTGACCTCCAGTGTGAGGTTTATCTCTGATCGCGAGCGATAGAAATGTCGTGGCGTATATTCGAGTGATATATTTTGATGAGGTCTGAATATGTTAATATGAGAAGCATGTGTATGCTGAAGTATTAAAACAGATGGTTTAGTGGATCAGTCACATTCTTCATCTCAGAAGTCCGTCAAGTGTGAGAGGTTTGCAAAGCATGCTGGGTAAATGGAAGAGAATTCCTGGAGAAACAAATATGAAACGATTCTTTAGAATTATTTCTAAAGATTAAATACTTTAATTTCAGTGTTGCATATAAAAAACACATCTTTTTTGTCTCCAGATCTATCAGTTAATCTTAATGCCATCAATTTCAGCAATTAACAAAAAAATAAATTAAATTTTACACCAGTGAATATCATGGCATACTTCAACCCTAAACTAAATTCTATTTAGCAAACAGTATAATATAAAAGTGAGCAATTTTTTTTAATTGCAACTTTATTTGAGAGACAATTAAGCACATTTTATCCGTCCCGTTTCTCAGTAGCCTGATACAAAAAAGAAAAAGCTAATTTTAATTACATTTTTGAAAAACAATAAATAAATAAATAAAAAGTTAATCAAGTTTTGCGAAGGAGAAAATTTTTAGCCCATTTCGGCATGAGAGACTTTTCCGGTTAGGAGATGGACTAAAAAAAAAGACTAAAGGATTAAAGAGTTTTTACTTCCAGATTTCATGGACAATTATATATCACATAAATAAATGATTAAATACTGATATCGACGTTTTTCTGTCTCATTACTATAATTTAAATAAAAATTATAAATTATTTTGTGTATTATAAAAGGCTTTACATGTAATTTATGAATCTAGTTTTTTTTAAACACCTCTCAGTGATTAAAAGTTATTTTGGTTTTATCCAGAGAGAGAGAGAGAGAGCTTGGTAGAAGTAATGATGTGTAGCCTCGACTCTAAAGGAAAACTTTTGGAAAAAAGACGTCATGCACCGGAGGAGAGTTTGCCATGAATGCTCACTTTGAGCGGAGGTTTTTCCCTCTTTGATGGACTCAAGGAAGATGAACTGAAGTCCACTCGAGCGATGCATGCGCAGGGTGGAGTGTTTTTTTATTTGGATGATGTCAGTGTTCTAGGATTGCTGTGGCTCCACTTCCAGCGCCACTTTGGAATGCCAAATTTATGCTTCCAAAAACACCGAAAATGAGTCAGAAATTAACATGGAATGTGGTCAGTGTGGTCAGAAACAGGTCAGTCGCCAACTCTGAAAAAATACATGCAAATATCACTCCGAGGTAGCTGGATCATACACAATTACAAGGACATCCCATACAGCCTTTATTTATTTTACTTATTTACTTGTGCTGCATTTAATTTCAAAACACACACACACAAAAAAAAAAAATGGCCCAAAAAGTTATTTGCTTAAACATATTTTAATTAATATATTTTATGCCAGTAATTGATTTGGCCAACAACACATTATAGAAGCATAAATGTATGCAATGCAACACTGAAAATGTATTTGAATAGAAATATTTTATTAATTTTTTTGGCATATGAAGAATACAACTAAATATATTTTCAGTTTCAACAAATATATTTCAATGATTTTATATATAGATTATTTATTTATTTAGTGTATGGGATACATTTTTAGTATATTATTGGAAATCCAGTGTTTTGATGCACATTGTAACAAAACAAGTAAGGAGTAAAATGTTCTCCTGACGCTCTTTAATAATATGTTTTTATTCATACAACTGTTATAGCAGTTGACAAATACAGAGAAAAAAACATAGAATTATGTTTTTATTTTGTAAGTGGTGCTTAAACATAGTTTCAAGAGTCTGTCTGTAAATGCATTCATTTCATATTTGTGAGTGAATGAAACAATGGTTTACTCATGATAAAAATGACACTCACTGGTCGCCACCTACTGGTGTAATAATGCAATCCACAGAAAGTGACAACGAACCAATCTTTTTGCAGAATTAAAAGTTTTGAATCAGTTTGATGAATAATGCTAATATTTTCAAGCCACACAATGCACATTAAATCATACAGATGCTCTTATCAGCTGAAGAGTCCAGAGACGAACTGCAAAAGGCTCGAGGTTCTGGGTTTCTACTGCATCCGAGCGTTTCTCCAGAGATACTAGACACTCAGTCTGTATGGCACTTCATTTCGGGAGAACAAGACTCTACAGAACTCCAGCGCTCATGTAAAATTAGGTTTTGAGTTCAGGGTCAGCTTATTAACTTATGATGGCTCTGGTATCATCAACACTGTATTGACATAAATCTAATATATCACAGCGGTTACACTGGGAACAATGACAACATTGAGAGAAACCTCACAGAATCACGCCGCGGCTCCCATTAAAGCGAGTGTGAGATTGCTGGTTATCAAATGACTGGCAATTAGTCAAAATTACTGGTTTAATTTGTTACCAGTCCTTCAGCAAATTGCTCCCAGGTATCTCTTTTTCCAAGTGTATAAAAGGCAAGCTTTACAGAAAATCACGATGTTAATGTTTAGAATATCTTAATACCTTCATGCCTTTCATTCGCATTTGAGTGAGCTGAGTGATATTAGAACCGATCAAGTATATTTTTACATTTTGCAACAATAATCAATAAAGCAGTTGAGATTTGAGTTATTATAGTTAATTAAAACCATAAACTAAAACTAAAATCATAAAAACAGTTTTGTTACTTGAAATAAATTTAACTATTAAAATTAAATTACATATTTAAAAAATGATTTCAGCTTTGTAGATACCAATGCAACATTTTTAATTTTAATTTAGTTTATCATCTACTCAAATAAACAATAATTTAATAAAAACTATTATAAAATAAAAAAGGGGGGGAAAACACTAAACAAAAATACGAAAAATAAATAAAAATAATAAAACTAAATAAAAATGAAAACAGAAAATATTAAAATAAAAACTAATTCTAAATATATTTATTAATAATAATAAAAGTATCTCAGTTATACTAAAATAACCGATACTGCCCTACATGAATACATGTATGTGTATCAAGCTGGGCAAACTTATATATCCAACAAAAACATAATAATATAGTAAATAATATAGTTTTATTACAAAAAAAATAAAATAAATATATATATATATATATATATATATATATATATATATATATATATATATATATATATTTTTTTTTTTTTTTTTATGTGTGTGTGATATATGTGATGACATTTTTGTGATGTTATAAATATTTATCTGGGTGATATTTGTTATATATTGCTTTATGCGAGTGTACTATATGTACACAAGTGAACTAGAAGGTACTATATGGGCCTATCCAGATTTTTAATACATCACTGGCCAATAATATTAATTTTTTTAAGAGTATCTCATTCTGAAACCATATCTGAAACCACAGACATCCATCCTTCTGAATGACTGCCACAGCGAGTCAAACAAGCCCAAAACACTATCCAGAAACAATAATGACAGAATTAGACAGAATGGCTTTCCACTGTTGAAATATCCTTTCAGTTTCTAAATCAATCATGTGAATTTGGAACAGGGACGTCCGGTTTGGCGTGAGACGGGCCTCTGTAGTGCTGAAGGTATTACTGATATCATGTTTTCCATCTGCGCTGATGTGCATGAAATCATTGCATGAAGCAGATGAGGAATCGCACTGAACTCTAAATATCTGCCACCCCTTCATGCTCCTCTCATCACTGATCGTTTGGCCCAGACAGCGATGAGGAGATGATCAGTGAAATCACTAAAGCCCGGATGAATCCCAGATGTGAGATAAATTTCCTTCAGCTAATAATTTGACATTGGTTTTGAGTTCCTCTTTGATTTTGGGCTCCCCATCCATGCCAATCCCTCAGGTAGCCGGAGAACAAACAGCTTTCAGCTCACGAAGGGTTCTTCTTTTACCCTGTTGACGTGTTCGGCCGTCTCAGGAGAGCTTTGCGGTCTCTGAAACAAAGCAGCACACACATCTCCTCTCGGAGCGATTCACTTCCTGAGTGGACAGGAAACTCTCTCTTGCTCACACCGATCTGAAACACGGACCCCCCACTTCACGTGCGGACGCCAGATCCTCAAAACGACACACACCACCAGTGTTTACAGAGCAAAAGTATGTCTGAGGTGCAGTGGCAGTTAATCTTAATAAAAGTAATTAATTATGTTATATTGCCAGTCCTCCACACATCATATGTCTATCCACACAAGACTGTCAATCATTCCAGAACACACTTCTTAAGTCCTGAAGATACTTAATTCTGATTTTCATGCAATTAAGAGTTTGTGTCTTGTATGAGTTTATATCTTGCAACTCTGAGTTTTCATATTACTTAATTCTGAGTTTATATCTCATAATTGTTATATCTCGCAATTCTGCGTAAACAGTATATATATCGCAACTGTCTATACTGTGAAATTCTGAGTTTATATTGCGCAATTCTGAATTTTATCTCGCAATTCTATGATTATATCTTGCGATTCTGAGTATATATCTCACAATTTTGAGTATATATCTTGCAGTTGTTTATTGAAAAATTCTGTTTATTTTGCACAATTCTGAGTTTATTTTTTATATTGCAATTCTGTTTATATCTTGCGATTCTAAGTACATATCTCTGAATTGTTTATATTGCACAATTCAGTTTTAATCTTGCAATTCTGAGTTTATAATTAGCAATTTTGAGTATATATCTCGCAATTGTTTATATTGCACAATTTTGAGTTAATATCACACAATTCTGAGTTTATTTTTTATATTGCAATTATTTTTATATCTTGCGATTCTAAGTACATATCTCTGAATTGTTTATTTTGCGCAATTCTGAGTTTTAATCTTGCAATTCTGTGTTTATAATTTGCGATTTTGAGTATATATATCTTGCTGTTGTTTATTGAACCATTCTGAGTTTAAATCGTGCAATTCTGAATTTATAATTCGCAATTCTGTTTAAATCTCGCAATTCTGAGTTTAAATCTCGCAATTCTGAGTTTAAATCTCGCAATTCTGGGTTTAAATCTCGCAATTCTGAGTTTAAATCTCGCAATTCTGGGTTTAAATCTCGCAATTCTGATTTTATAATTTGCAATTTTGTTTAAATCTCGCAATTCTGAGTTTAAATCTCGCAATTCTGAGTTTAAATCTCGCAATTCTGGGTTTAAATCTCGCAATTCTGATTTTATAATTTGCAATTTTGTTTAAATCTCGCAATTCTGAGTTTAAATCTCGCAATTCTGGGTTTAAATCTCGCAATTCTGATTTTATAATTTGCAATTTTGTTTAAATCTCGCAATTCTGGGTTTAAATCTCGCAATTCTGAGTTTAAATCTCGCAATTCTGAGTTTAAATCTTGCAATTCTGAGTTTATATCTTGCAATTGTTCATATTGCACAATTCTGAGTTTGTCTTCCATAAAGCTGATAAGATAAAATTTGTTTCATAATTGCTTATCTAAATTGAACTGAATAATGAATAACACAATTGTCTTCTAAAATTACAATTGTTTAATAAATGATGAATTTGACAGCATTGACACTGTTATTGAACTCAACTGAATCAGCCCTGAACTAAACTGAGTTGAACAGTGACACTATTGTTTTCTTTATAGCTGCTTTACAGCTGAAATTGATTTCATAGATGAAGAATTTGCAACTTTAACACTGTTAGTTTCCTGTCTATTACTGTTAAGCAGCTATAAAGCACAATATAAATAAACATGACTTAACTTGTAATGCACTTGGACAAAGCTGCTCAGTTCAGTAAGGCACCAAAACAAGTGCAGTGTGAGAAACGAGAGAATAATTAGACCAATAACTTTCTACAAGCACACACTTCCCTCTGCTCAGCGTCCTGCACATTTCCTGCGGAAAAGAGCTGCGACATGCAGCACAGTCGGGGGCCACGCCACACAAATTCATTTTTCAGAGGGAAACCATGTTTCCCCCTTAAGTACATTATACATGTTCTGTGTGCTTACAGTGGTTAACCAAAGACTTCAAATTGTTTTCTCAAATCACAAGAGTGTCCAAGTGAAATGAATGAGGCTCTACATGTACATCTGGACGCCCTTTTCAATTACTAACCTCGCGTTTTGTACAGAAAAAATTCAGATTCAGATTCATAGGAAAGTTGAGCCGTTAGCTTATTATCTGGGTGTAAATGCACAGTAATCACTTACAATTAGTGGTCTTGGTTAACGTTTGGTCAGCATGTTTTAATATGTGACGAGATCAGAGCTGACAGGCCGGACGCGTGCTTTATTTTAGGACATTATGAGGTATTAAATGTCAGAGTAAAGGGCTCTGTGTCCTGCTCCATCAAGGCCTGCTGTTTGAAAAGAGCAGCATGCACGCAATCTCATTAATCAACCTTATTAATCAACTTAACCATCAGCTCAGAGTTTCACTAGATGCTGAGGCATGGCTTTACTTCTGTGCACGTTTTTGGGATGTTAACATGCATGAAATGCACTGGTCTATTTATTGATTAATTGACTGATTATGAATGATTTGCACAAACCCTTTATTATTATTATTATTATTATCGTGACTTGAACTATCACCATATAGTATTAAACTTATTATATTTCATTACATATTTGTACTGTTATTGTTTTTATTATTTTGGGATAAACAAGCCTTATTATAATGAACATATTATATTTGTCTAATTGTTTTATTATTATTATTAAATATTAAACTTATTTATATATATATTTTATTTATTATGTCAGCAAACCCTTATTTCCATGTAGGATTAAGCATATTATTTTTGTTTAATTATTTATTTTTATTATTATTATTATTCTTGCTAATTATATATATAAATATATACATATATATATTAGCAAGAATAATCATAAATAATATATAAATTAATATATAAAATATTTAATATATTCATATATATATATATATTCATATATATATTCATATATATATATATATATATATATATATATATATATATATATATATATATTATTATTATTATTATTATTATTATTAATTAATTAATTATGTTGTGATTTGAGGGTTGCCTTCAGAGCTTCAGAGTTGCATTTCTGCTCCAGATATGAATGATTCCTCAAATCATTTGTCTTGTTGAGAACCATACTAAGAGATCAAATTCACAATTTTCATCTGGCAGAAGATAAAGGAGCCAATCCAGCAGACAGAGTATTAAAGTATCTAAAGACTATTGTGTGATCTCTCTGGATGACTAATGAGAAAATCACTAAGGACTTTACATTCCATTCATTAATGGAGTTTGACAACTGAACTTGTAATGAACCATACGAGTAACTAGTGCACTTCTCTGTGTTCTCCAGGTGAAGAATCGCTGAAGGACTTGCTCTTCACACACTGAACGTCTGCTGTCAGATCCACTTAACCACTGCAGTATTTCTCACTGTTTAATTAGCACACAAGCTGTGACTGACCTTTCAGCTTCTCCACTTTAATAAACATTGCAAATAAACTCGTTATCACATTCAACAGTTCCTCTAACACTACAGATAACAGATTCTTAACAACTGTGTTCATTAAAAAAGCCACGTCCTATTAGCAAGTTCAGCTCTGCTCCGAAAATGTGTTGCACAAACAATCTGCAATGTTTCTGTCTGCATGAATATTTACATAAACCATGAAACATGTGAACACATAAAATGCATGCATTTAAATTATTATTATTAGATAATGACTAATGACATGTCAAAGATGACATTTTCTAAATAAATGAGCAAACAAGTGTTTAAATAAAATCTTTAATATTAATTAAATATAACATTTCTATACAGTTTATTATAAACCAGCAAGTAGCATATTTGTCAGTCATAAATAAATGCACTAAAAAAGCAATTATGGCATAATTTATTATTAACTATTTGATCTATTTGATTTTATTTAAAAAAATATATATATTTTCAGAATCAATTTACTCAAATTGCACAAAAATTATGGTTACAATATATCTAGAAAGCATTATTCAGTGCATGAGATTAAAATAAATTTCACTTTTTTTGGCGAAAAATATAGTGTATATAAAACAGCATTACAGAAATGTAATGCATGCTTGATTGCCAAATGTGCATCATGTTGAGTTTATGTTAAAACTGAGCAATCCAAGCTGCATATGCAATTAAAATGCATATATTTAGTGTAGCTTGGGTTAATGCACTGTTGATTGTTAAGGTAATGAAGCGTGATCATATCATTTGGTGATTGTGTTGTTCAGAAATGTTTAAATATGCAGCCAAACTCTAAACAGCAGTCAGGCTCAATTAGATTATAATGGCCCCACACTCGCGAAATCTCCGCTGCAAACCTTAAATGCATGTCATGATCTGAATCTGAAGTGATTTGTGCTGTGTTTGTCTAATGGAAGTGTGTTTGCACCGAGGCGGGTCGAAATCGAGCGCAGTTAGCGAAAGCCATGATTCGACTACAGAAACTACTCATTGCTGCTCAGTTATTTGTCTGCATGTGAACGGGTTTTACTCTCAGACTAGAGATGGCCATCACAGGCTGATTTTCAGGTAGTATAAAGGTCACCCAAAAATGTTTTCTATGAGGTAGAAAATTATGCAATTCAGCTCGTAATCTGGACTCATCTGGTTGCATGTATACAGATTTTTTTTATCATTTATTAACAAACTGTATACCAACTTCTCCCTTTGTATACCACCGTCTTATGTCATTAATTAAGCGATTTATTTTGGGGATAAAATGCTTAAGGTGTAATTTAGTCTGGTGTGCGCTGAATTTGTTCCTCCAGTGTTTTACATGAAGTGTTTTCGAACCATGCCTTGAATTAAGCACTGATTGTATTTCTTTATACTTGAGTCCAAGTTCAAACAGTCTCGATTAAGAGTGTCAATGATCCACTCGAAAGATAGGTGGCAGTAATGCACTTAAAAGTCTGCGATCTGCCGTAAAGCAAGAAGAAGATGTTTTTTGACTCTCAAAGCTGTCTTCCATTATATGACTGACAGACTGCAGCAGTTTGAGTTAAAAATCTTGGTTTGTGTTCTATTAAAGAAACAAAGTCACCTACATCTTGGCTGCCCTGCATGAGGGTACATGCGTTTTAAATGCAACTATAAATAAACGTTCAGTGACGTGTTTCTTAATACGATGATTCTGCTGTAATTCATCACCCTGTTCTGTCTATCTGATAATTACCCTCAAAATAGCCCAAACTTAAACTATGTGTGATCCCAGCACATGAGATGACAGAGCGCTGACAAATGTAAAAACTGACCTACTTTGAGACACTGCTGCTAAAAATGGATTCTGGCTTGTTATTTGCAGACTTCCTTCGGTCAGATCTTCTGGAACGTCGTGCAAACAGTTGCTTGTGAGTTACAGTAGATCACCGTCAGTCTGCTTCACACTTCATTAGCTGAAGTGTTTTCTTGGGCTGTGATGGGTACGAGGAGCAGCGTGAGGAAGAGCAGATGATTGGCACTAACACAATCTCAGCGCTGCTGAATTAAGAGCTGCTTCATAAAAAGAAAGATGTTTCTGTCACAGCATAGAAACTAAACAAGTTCAATGCAACTTTGTATCTCGCCAATTGTAAGATATTCAGACTTTATATCTCCTAATTCGTTTGTTTTTATTTTCTTATAATAAAATATATACAATTGTTACTTTTTTATTAGAATTCTGAGATTAATTTTTTCTTACATCTCTTTTTCTCCCTCACAAAGCTCACAATCATCTTTTTATTCCTAGAATTGAGTTTATATTTCGCAATTCTGACTTTTTTTTTATTATCAGAAATTCGATTTTTTTTTATCTTTGAAAATACCATAACTGTGAAAAAATCTGAATTGTTAGATATAAATTCAAAATTCAAAAAAAAAAAAAAAGTCATACAAATTGTAGAAATATCTTGAAATTCTACATTTTTTTATCTTAAAATTCTGACTTTTTCTTGCAAATCAGAATTGTAATATGTAAACTAGAAGTTTTGTGATATAAACTGAGAACTGCTTGGGAAAAAAGTCTGAATTATGAGATAAAAAGTGAAAAATTATAACCTTATTTTAAAAATGTATCATTTAGAATTTATTAGTAACATGTTTTGCTAAATCAACACTGATCGCATAATTGCTGTTTTTATTATTTTTTTATTGCTGACTAAATCTGAGATGGAAAACATATTTTTAACATCCCTGTCTGCAATATAAACAATCAACATTGCTCTAAAATTTTAATATATTTTATTAAACACTGATAAAATTGTTGCAGATTTCTCATCACCACCGCAGAATTTTTTTTTATAAATAAAAACATAATTGCACATTTTTACCTCACAATTCAAACTGTTTGCTCATAATTCTGAGAAACATGGAAGCTTATTTCCATCATGTGAAAAATTTAATTGCAACCCCTTTTCTCATAATTATTGCATTTTTTCTTGCAATTATGAGATTATACAGTATCTTGCATTTACTACTTTTTTTTCTCTTAATTCTCAGAACTCTGTTATGCAAACATGAACTGGTAAACTCACAACTGGGGAGCTTATATCTTGCAATTATGACTTTTTTCTCAAAACTGCAAGGAAAATTACAGAATTGTAAGATATAAACTCAGAATTGCAAGGAAAAAATTTGCACTAAGTACTAAAGTACTAAACTTGCAATTGCTACTTTTTTCTTTGGGAACACAGTAACAGAGGAGTAATGTATTTCTTTTGCATACTCTGCTGGATCTGCGTTGGAAGTGAATGTTCATAGCGAGCGATTCCCGTGAGCCATGTGCTGTAACTCTGAAGCCCTCAGGAGCCGCTCGGCTCTGGACAGAGACTGAGGGAAAGTGTGAGGAGAAATACTGTGACATGCACAAATGACCGGCATCAAAGCTGCTGCTCCTGGAAAAGCCATTACGAGCGAAGGAGAAGGAGAGGGAAAAAACAGACATCTGGGGAGCAGTAATATCTGCTTATTTCAACAGCCTCCATCACTAAAGAGCTGCAAGCGTCAGTCAATCTCTCAGACTGTTTAGAGACGCTGTGTGTGTGTGTGAAGCGAAGTGATAACATATAATCCAATTAACTAAATCAAAGTTGCTGTTTGCACTGGTACCACTCTCAGTTAAATCTGTCATTTGTAAAAAAGTGATTTGGATAGCAACTTCTATTCGATTCTCTGATCTGCACTTAATATTGCACAGAATAAACATTTGAAAATATAATATTGAATATGAGAGGTCAGCGGTTTTAATGCAAGCGGATATTATTATGCACACACCAAATCTGAAGTGTTATCACTACTGTGTACAGTATTAGTGGAATTAAATATGCATTAGATATTTAAAGATTTGTTTTAATGACATAACTGACAATTTTGCTGAATGCTGATGATACACGATGCCTTTCATTAGTGTTTTTGGTTTTGAGTGAATGATTCAATGTCTAAGGAATATAAACAGTAACTTATTGCATTCCTTCATTATTAAACATGCTTGAATGAGTCGGTTGAGTGAATGATTCAATCTCTCACTAATAAAAACAACTCACTCATTTTGTTCCGTAATGAATCAGCGTGTTTGAACGAATCAGTTGAGTGAATGATTCAATTGTTTCTCTACTAAAAAGCATCACTTGGTTTGTTCCTTTATGCATCAGCATTTTTGAACCAAATTATTGAGTGAATGATTCATTTTCCATTACATTTATCAGACGCTTTTATCCAAAGCAACTTACAGTGCATTCAGGCGATGCATTTTAATGTTTTACTAATATTTGTGCTCTCTTTGCTCATTCAAATGTTCTGATTCATGAAGGAACTAAACGAGCGACTGTTTTTATAAATGAGATATTGAATCATTCGCTCAACTGATTCATTCAAATGTTCTCATTGTGCTCTAATTTAACAAGTGCCATATTTTATTAGTGAGACACTGAATCATTCACTCAAATGATTTGATCAAACCTGGTGATTCATTCATGAGTTCATTTAAAGTGTGTTTCTCCCACTTGGTTTCAGATCTTTTTAATTGTCCTGTCTAATAAAAGGCATCATGTCATTAGTATTTGGCAAATGTGAAGTTATGTCATCGATCAAATCTGTAAATGTCTAATACATATTTAATTCCACTAATAACGTTTAGTTATTTAGGGTGTGTAAAATGAGTTTGACAGCACAGAGTCGCAGGTGGAGTCTGATCTCCGTCTGTGGAACATCTGCCTGTTAGTTTCTCTTTGAGTTTCACTTTGAATAGTTCGGTCTGGTGAAGCGTCAGGCATGGCCCATAAAGCTGCTGTCTGACCCTTGACCCCCAAACCAGCCCCGTCTTTCTGTCTTTTTATTTCCATCCATCTGTGTGTTTCGCTCCTCAGCTGAAGCAGAAGCTCGATTTGTTTATGTTCATCTTGTCTGGTGCGATGTTCTCCGCTCCAGATTCTGTCCAAACATCCATTCTCACACATTTGCACACACACACGGATGATGAATATCATCAAAACATGCCCAAGTCACATTTCACTTTGAAATCGAAATAAAAAATATTTAGAATTTTGTATATAATATTTTTCACATTTTAAAATAAAACCAATTTTTTGTCATAAATTATTTTTATAACATTTAAGTTCATTTGTGTGTGTGTTTTATATTTGTATTGTTTATTTATTTAATTGTGCATTTGTTTAATTGTGTTTTCATTCTATTTTTATTTTCATAATCATATCCAAGTCACATTTAACTTACAAATTAAAATAAAAAAGTTAATATTTTCTCTATATGTATTTATATAATATTATTTTAAAAAATTAACATAAGCCTATTTTAAGGACATTGTTTAATGATATTTTCCCTCTTTTTCCTTATTTGTTTGTTTACTTATTTATTCATTGTTTGTTTTATTTTTATTTTGCATTTATTGGGATTTCATTTTATTTTAGGACATTTTAATTAGGTTGCATTTTTTTATTTATATAACAAATTATTTTATTTTTTGCATTTTCAAGAACAGTAAGCCTATAGATGGATGGATGGATAGATCTCTCTCTCTCTCTCTCCGGCTGCAGGACACATGGACTCTCTGGTTATTTGTTCAGTGTTTAAATGAAGAATTGCGGCCTGCTGACCACCGCTGTGTTTCACGCATGGGAAACTCCCATTTGAAGGTCATTAATCAAGCACAGGTTATTTTTAGTCATGCAGCAGGTTTCCTCAAGCCTTCAGACGGAGATTTGAGAGAGAAAAGAGTCGAACTTCTGCTTTAATGATGATGAAACCATTA
>NC_039246.1:27624002-27656502 GCF_003368295.1 Carassius auratus | reverse complement strand
CTGATGCCTGTAGTGTGTGAAACACCAGGCCGAACAAACCTATGAAATCTGATTAGTGTTTATATTTCAGCCCAAATTGTTTTTATTTTTTGGGGTTTAAATCTTTTTATAGGAGTACTGAGACGCTGGCAGTGCACTTTCAACCTCTGGAACGTTAAAATAAGCTTCTCTCCTGTCTGTGGGAATCAAAGAGCAGATATATTTGAGCTCTGCTTCGGCCAACGCTCTCGCTGACGTTCCTCAAGTTCATCCTGTGGTCGCCACTGGCAACACATCCCAGAATTCCCCTGCTGTCAACCTGAAAGGAGAGGCCTTCTTTCTCCCGCCTTTTTTTCTCTTTATGGATCAAAAATCCATTCGTGGAAAGACTGTTGGACCTTTAGAGGAAAAGGGGTCAATTTGAACTCAATGAACATACAAAAGTGTGTGTATTCGGTTCCTTCAGCACCCAGAGCGCCGTCCTCTGATAATGCTGGCTTTATTTCAGCCAGCGAGGGGGATTTTGGCCAGAAATGCATCAAGGGGCAACTTCCTTGAAGAAGCTGGATGAAACAAGAGTTTAACAGAAGTTGTGAGCATTATAGACTGCAAGAGTGTGTTCCCGGAAGTCAAATTTTCTCCATAGATAAACTGATTTCTAACAACTAATAAACATTTAAAGACAGACCAGTTGTGAGCTCTGAGGTTATTAACCGATGGTATACGCTTTTGTTGAAGCCAGCATTTCACATTATTTCTACTTAGAATCATGTTTAACGACGGAATTTTTAGCGAGAACTACATTACCCATGATTCTGCAAAGAATCTCCACCAATCAGAGAGTTCCAACAAGTAATTAGTGCCCGCCCACTTTCCAGCTGCACTGATCCTGGACGTATTTTTCCCATAGGGATTTATTAAAAATCTTTGTTAATGCATTATACGCCATTAACCTAACCAATCAGCGTCACGGAGAATCAGAACATTACAAGCTGATTTGAAGCAAAAAAGTTCATATAAAAAGATAAAGTGACGAGACTGTGAACTTTTAGTGAGGGAAAGAACTACAAACCCATGAAGCATTGTGAATGTCATTAATGAAATTAAAAATCCATATTTTACTGGTGATAAATGAGATGACTCCCCATTTAAATAAATAAAATTAAATAAAAATAAAAATTGATTACAAAACTATACAGGTATTCAAGGGCAGGCTCTGAGATAGTTTAGATCCTACCTGTCCTATCGCTACCATTTTGTTTATTTAAATGGGGAGTCATCTCATTAATCACCAGTAAAATATGGAGTGCAACAAGGATCCGTCCTAGGTCCCCTTCTATTTTCAATATACATGTTGCCCCTTGGTAATATTATTAGAAATTACGTTATTAGCTTCCAATAATGCATCCAATAATCAAGATCCAGATGTAAAAAGTCAATTTAGGCAAACTGATTGTCACTGAAGTCGTCATGTACACTAATGCACTTAAATTCACGAGTGTAGGTGGTGTAAATGTCTAGTTTTCTGTCTGGCTCATGGTGTTCAGCTTCTCAGTCGCGCTGCAGCTCTTCCCCTCCCGAGGACACTAACGCCGCTCTGTGCTCAACGCTTAGCCTGAGAAACAGATTCTGACTTAACTCATTTCTTACTTTCCCTCATTGTTGCTCTGCTGCTCGTGCACGCGTCTGAATGGAGACCTTGTGTCTATTGTTGCCCCTGTTAGTGATCACAAGGCATTTCGTTTGCCACCTTTCGTCACTCTGGACCTGTTTTTATACAGTCTATGCTCTCTGGACACAGTAGACACTGAACTAAACAGACTGGGATGTATTCCCATGACGGGCTTCAGCCGAAGAAACAGAATGAGAGTCCTTCAAAAACCTCAAAGCTCTGTTTACGCGATTGAATGATTGTCACATGACCTCATTACATTCATGTTTTATTTAGCAAGTAGCATCTACTTAACATCTGACCCCAGGTGTCACGCCTACTGAAACATGATTGGTTGCTTTACCTGTCAGTCATATGGACTCTTGGGCGGGCCTTGGCCATTTAAACCTGCCATCAGTCTGAAGGTCAGGCCACGCGACACTACTCATCATCTAACAAAAATGATTATTGTGCATTTTATTAATTTGCATTTAACATTTGACAGTCTTATCAAGATAAGTTTAGTACAGGAGTGTTTTTCACTTTTGGTTCAATTATAAGAATTAAAATGACGTCTGTTTATGTCACTGAATACATTTTTTTTTTTTTTTTTTTTTATCTGAGTTTCCATTTCGCAATTTGACTTTATCTTGCAATTCTCTGAATTCTGAGGTTTACATCTCGCAGTTCCAATCTTTCTTCTCGGAATTCTGAGTTTAATCTCACAGTTGTGACTTTCTTTCTCGGAATTCTGAGTTAAAATTTGAATTCTGACTTTATCCAATTGACTTTTTTTTTTTTTTTTTTTTTTTAAGTCAACTGCTTATCTCAAAATTCTGACATTTTTTCTAGGTCTGTATTGGATTTTTTGTTTTTGTTTTTTTTTAAGGGCAGAAACAAGCTTCCACAGAAAGTGATGGTTGAGCACAATGCATTGTGGGATGCCATATTCTGTACAGTGTGTAAAGTGTGTCAGATTTCCAGGGTGTTGTGAGCCAAATGAAGGCTAGTAGTTAGTTAATAATGCTAATCCTCCAGCTAAATGTAAATGTTGACAGTGTTTTACTGTAAATATCTGCATCAGAACAGTCCCATCCTCAGCACACAGTATATACTGCATACTACACTCATCTGTTCTGATACTTCAGCATGAAATGTTCTATTTAACGACTTTCTCTCTCTCTCTTTCCCATGTTGATTTTCTCTCTTTTTAGATCCGTGTGTGAGGCCAGTCATTCATGGCAGCTTTTCAGTAGCCGGCCTGTGTCTCAAAAACATTATACTTTAAGTGTTTGCTTGGACCAAGTGTTGAAGCACCGGCGCAGTGGGAGGTTTTGACATGGCTCTCTGCGTTTAACTGCACATCCTGTGAAAGTCTCCCTGTGTCCTGAATGTGGGAACTCTCAGTCCAATCAATCAAACGGGCTTCCGTGGGCCGTGAGCTGCTGACTCAGGTAGTGTGTGGGAGAACTGTGTGTTTTCAGCCACTTCCTCCTCTCACGACAGCTCAGTGCTCCAGAGGAGAACAACAAATTGGGGTTAAACTGTTATTAAAGTCCCCATGCAAACAAAATTGACTTTAATACTTATTGCTATTGTGAGTCATACAAATGTGCAATTGTCAATGCAGTTATTCAAATGTAATTCATAATTATATACATTATATCTTGCTGATTTAAAAAAGGTATATGTTATTTTATTTTAATACAACATAATTTCCCCCCTTTTTACTATATTGACTATTCCAATTACATATATATGTGTATGTGTGTGTATATATTACTAATTATAATTTAATATTTTGAGAAAATATAATTTATTTTTTTCCCTTTTGATTGGATGACTTCAATTTTTATTTTCTATCAGTTTATAAATCATATATATTATTTATTTTTTTTAAAGGTGGCCCACGTGTTGATTTAAGTGTATATAATTTATAATACTTTTATATAATAAAATCTAATGATATATAAATATTACATTTATTCTTTTTTTATTCTGGGAAGAATGTGTTGAAATTATACACAGGGATTATAAATAAACGTTTAAGTTTTAAAAGTGTGTAAAATGTATTATAATTTTTTTATAATAAAAAATTATGTATTTGTTTCCTTTTGACTCATAGATGACTGTATTAAATATTTTTTATAATTTATATAATTTTGTTGTAAGTGAATTTATTTACTTTCCCAAATAAATAAATAATTAACTGTATCCACTTCAAGTTTGTAGTTGTTTTATACACATCTTTGTGTTCTATCCAGCATTATATGTGATATTTGCATAAAGTTTTCATTTGTCTGAATAATCTGTAACTCATAATAAATAAATCGATTATATCTACAGATAATACCAGCTTTGAGATCGTGAGTGCCATAATAAGTGCATAATTATAATCTAGTTTTTGTATGGTCACTATTATGTTAATACTGAAGAGCAGCGCAGTTCGTGGTCAAACTCTGCCCTCTTGTGGCGGCGCTGAGAATCGCAGTTTGCGGTTTTCAAACGTATTCACTATAAAAAATTATCAAGTTTTCCCCAACACGTGGGTTTAAATCTACAAAGGCCAATGTGGCCAACGATATTATATATTTTTTAACTGTATTATCTTAATTAAAACAAAAAGGACTGGTGGGTTTATAAACACATGGCAGTGTACAGATAGATTACTGCTGATTTTAAAAGAAATCAAGAGAAAACTGATTTCAAAAGGGCAAACCAATACAGTCTTATATTACACTTATAATTGTCTTCTATAGTTACCTTTAAAGCCCATTAGGCATTACAATATTGCATCCTCCACCCAAAATCTCATTTTAAAATGAAAATATATACTAAATTATCAGGATTATTGCTGCATATCAAAAGTTGCTCAAATTGAAAATCTGCAACAACAAAAAAAATGAAAACTTTTTTTTTTTTTAAACACATGCTATGTCACAAATGCAAGATCAAAAAAAAAAATTAAAGCAAGTTTTTTTGGTCCTAAATATGTTTTCTTTTTGCAAATTTCCCCCTTTATGATTATAAGGTGACCCAGAGATATTCTCTAAGGATTTGACCAGTCTATCCAGGACTTTTGAGTCACTTAAAAAACATGCAACAACACCACTTCTGATTTTCTCCACTTTTATTAGTCTGTAATGTAAGAGCACAAACATACACTTTAAAAGAAAGTGTTTGGTCTCTTGGTGGTGAATCGGGGCTTGTGCTGGCGGCGCAGAACCCTGTGAGGAAGAGGGAACTTGATCTTGGAGTCCTGTTGAATCGAGAGAAAAAAACATTGAAGCCTTTAGATACAAGTTTAAACAGCTCTGTTATTATGCTTGCATCCATGCGCATTTGATAAAAGAAACTCTCAAGCATCATTTGAACATGGAAACTCACGTGGAACTGCTTGATGGCGGGTCTGCGGCATTTGTTGGCTGGGATGATCTGCACCTTCATGATCTGGATGGCGTGGGCACGAGCGCGATGCCTGGCTCCCATATCACGATCTGAAGCACACATCAAATACGTGACATTTACTATAGAGTTAAACACAGAGCAGCATCGCTCCTGCAGACAGGATCTCGTGTCGCACCTTGATTTCACTTTCAGCGGCACGTTTGACAGCCTGTGAAAGGCGACAAGGTTCGGTGTTTCTTTGTGCACACATGGCAAGGGCATGACACTGGGAGGAAATGACCTTTGGGTTTGTGTGTGCAGGATGAACGCGTGTGTTTGTGAAACTCACAGCACTGAGTGACCGCTCCAGACGTGGTCAGGTCTCTGTACTCGCGGTACATGTTGTGGGTCCCACTGCGAGAGTCGTAACGCAGCCAGATGCCAAAGTTCTTCACCTTGAGGGGCGATTTCTCATGGACCTGTGCAGGAACACAATATGGAAACAAAAAAGCGGTTAACCTCCAGGTATGCCATCTCAGAAACAGGAAAAAAAAGCTCCTGAGTTATAGCTCGACTACATTAAACGCACTGTTGTAGCATCTCAAACAGGAAAAGCTCTTAGCTAGCTGCTTTCATTACTAGCAGCTCAGAATCATTTCTAAAAAGAATCAATATAATGGGAATCAACCCCCTCAGTCCACACAAACCAATGGGAATCGACCTGTCAAATAAAAGGAACCCCCCATCAGTCAAATAAGAGACCTAGTCCCATCAAAAAAGGAAATCGAACCCCATCCCGTCATAAAAAAAGGGAATCGAACCCCATCCCGTCAAAAAAAGGGAATCGAACCCCATCCCGTCAAAAAAAAAGGGAATCGAACCCCATCCCGTCAAAAAAAAAAAAGGAATCGAACCCCATCCTGTCAAAAAAAAAAAAAAGGAATCGAACCCCATCCCGTCAAAAAAAAGGGAATCGAACCCCATCCCGTCAAAAAAAAGGGAATCGAACCCCATCCCGTCAAAAAAGGGAATCGAACCCCATCCCGTCAAAAAAAAAGGGAATCGAACCCCATCCCGTCAAAAAAAAAAGGCAATCGAACCCCATCCCGTAAAAAAAAAAAAAAGGAATCGAACCCCATCCCGTCAAAAAAAGGGAATCGAACCCCATCCCGTCAAAAAAAAAGGGAATCGAACCCCATCCCGTCAAAAAAAAAGGGAATCGAACCCCATCCCGTCAAAAAAAGGGAATCGAACCCCATTCCATCAAAAAAAGGGAATCGAACCCCATCTGTCAAAAAAGGGAATAAACCCCCACACATCAACAAATGGGAATCGACCCATCAAATAAAAGGAAAACAATCTCCCAATTCCATCAAAAAAAGGGAATCAAACCCCATTCTATCAAAAAGGAACCGATTAATGTTTCCACAAATAAACAACGGCTGTTATAAAGAGAAGGATCTCTCGTGAAACAGGATCGTGTCGCACCTTGATTTCACTTTCAGCGGCACATTTTACAGCCAATGAAAGGCGACAAGGTTCAGTGTTTCTTTTCGCACACATGGCAAGGGCATGACATTGGGAGGAAATGACCTTTGGGTTAGTGTGTGCAGGATGAGCGCAAAGTTGTGAAATTCATGGCGCTCACTGCAAAAGGGAACAGACTCTTCTTTAACAGTCTTTAACAGAGAGAGCCATTAATTCACATTGTTTGTTCACTAATAGGGACGGGATGTCTGATTCTTTTTTCCGGCAAACTGGTTCTCAGACTATCTTTCAATGAATTGATTCCAAAAACAAAACGACCGCAGATGCTCTTTTATGCATTTCTTACAATTAAATCATAGTATGTCTAGCTGAGATAAAGCTGTATGGGTGAACGTATATTGCTGATCATCACTCACTAAAACTGACTGTCAAATGACATGTTACTAACAAATAAATAGATCAAGCTAAGGGAATCGACTCATCTGGGAACCAAAAGGCCATATTCGTACCAGGCCACAGTAGACAATCTCTCCAGAGGCTTTCTTCATCTTCCTCAGCTGGGAGACGAAGTACCAGAAGCGAGACTTGGCCACCACATGGTTTGGGGCGAAGATCCTCATGCGGTACAGAGGAGGAGCCGGGTTCTTAGCCGAGGGCAAGAGACGCCCAACAACCTTATACTCCCGAAGCTGAAGAGAGAAAACACATTCAAATTGACATCAGTTCAAGAAAACCTGAATCTGAACACTTGTGAATTATTATAGGAGGATGTAAACTTGCACTGCAAAAACACAACATTTTAAGTTGTAAATAAAAATGAGAGTGCGTTTTAGTCGTAACAATTAAAAATAATAATTTGTAAGTATTTTGAACATAACTTACTTGCGATTTCGAAGTGATACGGTTTAATTTTACCATCGTTTTCTATAGATTAGGTCATTTATTGGTGTCTATTTCGTGGCGGTTTATCGATTGCTAGCACTTTTAGCATCAAGTTAAAGTGTTCAGAGTTTGGTAATTAAACCCATAAGGAAGGATCATCATTAGAGCATCGTTCACAGATTTAGATTGACATATACTTGATTTACATTAAAACTCACAAAACTATCACAGCTTTCCTAAATCAGGCTAACGTTAGCATAAAGGCGCTTCGAGCGAACTGACTGGAGTCTATCGCGTAGAAAACAAAGCCTGTGGTAAACAACCGCAGAGTTCAAGCACATCACTTTAATAATACTGGCTTAAATACGAGACTGAGTACTTTGAGAGTGTGTTAGACAGCAAATTAACTAAAAAAAATCCTAAAATGTGATTTATCGTGAGCACATGGGAGTTTTTCTACACCCGCCATGTTTCTCTGCGCTACAATCAACACGTCTAAGCTGATTTAGCGCTTGAATGCTAAACTTTTGTAGGGTAAAGTCACTGTTATGGATAGTTTAATGCCTTATGCGTGTTTTCATGTTATAACTGTGAGGTTTAAGAGAGTTTGAAGTGATTTTAAAAGGATTTTACGTACTGTGCCAGACGCCTTCATGGTGTCTCTCGCTGACGGCCACTGTGAAAGAGGAAGCAGCAGGGCGGGGAATCCTGACGTCAATCCGCTTCCGAGGGGGCGGGGCTTACTAGAAGCTTTCTTTGTTGGTCACTCAAAGCCGTCAATCATAGCAGCTAGCGGTCTTTTTTAATTATTATTTTATTTTAATTAACTTTAAAATAACACGCAATGCATACAGGTCGAACAGAAATGTGGGATAACACCTACATGTATTAAGATTCTGCAGGTTATTTATTTTAATACGATATTTTATACACTTCTTGTTTCTAGTAATTTAATATTTTTAAGATCTTTACAGAAAAAAATAATTAGTGTGTAATAGACATTACTTTAACTTAATTTTTATTAAGCGTCACGGGAATAATTATTACATTAAGACAATATTAAAGTCAATTATACAATACAATTATAGATATATGTTTTAATAACTTTTTAGAATGTATCAAAAATCATAATCGACATCAACTAAAAAAAACTTTAGAAGAATTGTAATGATATAATAAATATGTTAGAGTTTAAGATTCAGAATAACATAAAAAGAACATTGTGATATGTATTCCTGGTGGGAAAACTACATTACCCATGATCCTTCAGAGTTGCTCGTTACTGCCGCCTGCTGGACACAAATTTAAAACGCATCTACAACAGCAGCGTTTATCATCTTAATTATTTAATTATGGAGCTATAAAATACGTTTAGGTGTATGATTTAAGTTAGTTGATAAATATACAGCTGGGACAAAAAGAAATCTGAGCTCTTGTGTGCGCACGTTGTTTATGCTGTAGCGCATCTGCAGCGCTAGAGGGCGACACACCCCCTGCTGTAATCTGAAGCTGCGTCCCAAATGACCCACTATAGATGTTCAAGTACCACTTGAGTTTTATTTCAACAATCAATAAACAGCTACTGATTAAGATCTCGGTACCATCCCAGACACAAATCACAAAAACAATGGCTGATCTGTCTTATGAATGATTATATCAGTCATCTGACTTTATTGTAAAAATATAAAACATTGATCACTGTAGATTTGAGGCCTGTGTAAAAGCATGTCGAATGAGATTCAGAGACTCGAGATTCAGTGATTCGTTCTGTCTTCAGCTCAATTTTCACAGCTTTGGGAAACTGATTCAGTCCTTGTGTTCAAAGTCACCAAACGCAGATCAAAGGAAGATTTTTTCGGCATGAAGAGGACGGTCTGAAGGAGTCTTTATGGCACTCGACAGCTGATCCTGGAACAGACGGTTCAATGCTGATGACCAGTGATCTGAAGAACAAGTTCATGACCTCTGGCGAGTTTTTAAGAAGGTAAACCTATGAATATCAACACGGTTCTGGATTGTTTTTTGAAGGAGAGAGGGTTTCTGGCTGTAAAGTGCTCAGACTCATGAAGCGTTTCTCGTCTGTGTCTCTTCAGGTCTGAAGAAGCTGCTGGAGGTTCAAGTGTATTGGATGCAGCATCAGTGAATCAGAGTCTGTTCAATCCGGATGGAAACGAGCACCATCACACGCTTCAGCCTGACGATGGAGAAAATCACAGATCTGTGTGTGTGTTTGATTCTAGATCGCCAACAGATTCACAACTTCCTGAGATCATAATTCAATGCATGTCAAAAGACGCTCTTAAGGCAAGACACTACAGGCGTTTTAGTTTTGAGCTCTATTTTGCTTCTTCTTTCAGACTAGTGGATTACAAAAAAACATCCAAACTACACATTTAAGTGTTTATTTTATTGCATTTTCATATTTTTAAATTCCAATAGCAATCCATATCTTCTAAGAGTTTTTTTTCCTCTTACATCCATCAAACTTTACAGTTTTTATCCACATCTATATTCTCAAAATGTAACCGCTTTCGGTCTCTTGACAGTATTTTCTGATAAGAAAGGGTGTAATTTACATTATGCATGTAAATTAAATAATTATGCATATTTTTAAATGCATATATTTAACGCTTGTAATTCTTAATGTAATCAAACCATAAATTATTCAGACTCCAGATATAATTTTTGACAGTTTAGCGCGGAGTCATTTTATTATCATTTTCTAAGCTATGGCAGATAAACCGATAATGTGAGAAATGTAGAAGGTGTCTGAATCAGTTTTGGTTTGACTGTATTTTAGAGTTAACTTGTTATTTTTATTGTTTAGGAATGGGGGCTGACACTTGTCTGCTTTATTCATCTGTAGCGTCTTGCCTTGATTTGAACTGTGTGGCGCTCAGAGAGACTCTCCTCATTCCTGCATGTGTCCGTGTGGAGCTCGGATCTGAATGAGAACAAAGCACAGAAACGAATGACTGCGTGTGAAGTCCTCAGGAGACCTCGATGATCTCCAAGCTGCCGGAAAAGCTGGACTGGCTGCTCCTCGTGTTCATCTCCTCTCGGGATCGGCTGTCCGTCATGCCGTCTATCTGGCAGCTCCTGCGCTTCAGCTGCTTCTCGAAGCTGCTCTCCTCGTGCCAGCTCCTGCGAGAGTCTCCTCCGTCTCCGCTGCGCTGCCGGCCACGTCTCCTCACGGCCTCCAGACCCGGAGCGCAGCCGTAGAAGTGAGCCGACTCGGAGGAGAGGAACCAGCCTCCGGTTACGGGTCCCAGGACGACGTCTGAGTGCCAGCCTTTAAGTGCTTGAGCTGTTTTAGACGGAGCTCCATCCATGCTGCCGCTGCGCTGGAGCGTCTTATTATTATCTTCAGCCGGACTTTGCTCGGAAACCTCCTGCACCAGAGAGAACTGGCAGGGCTCACCGACGGGAAACGCTCGCAGAGATGCTCCGGACTCGCCGTAGGACTTGATGTCCAGGGAGAAGGAGCGTTTGGGCCGGACGTTCTCCTCTGGTTCCTCTCCGAGCTGAAGGCTGCAGAGCGCCCGGGCCAGAAGATGCTCCTCGGGGACGCCGGACAGAACGCAGGGCATCGTTAACGGCTCCGGCTTCTGCTCGTCTGACGGCGGTCGGGGTTTGAGCGGCGCATCGCTCGCGTTCTTCAGCTTCTTCTCGAAGTCCAGCAGCTGACCTAAGAAGTTGAAGTTGGGCGAGATGGTCGGCCGTTTCTCTTTCACGAACCTGTGAATAGACATGCAACGTGGTGAGATCAGACACTGATTTGAGATCTATAGGTAATTGAACGTTTTTATCTCACAAGAATCTTTTTTCTTAAAAATTTAAATTTTCATATCAGAATTTAAAAAAAAATTCATTAGGACTGCAAGACAAAAAATTCAGAATTGTGAGAAAAAAGTCAGAATTGCAAGATAGCAACTCGAAGTTGCAAGGAAAAAGTCGAAATTGTGAGAAAAAAAGAACTGTAGGATAGAAACTCGCAATTGCGAGAAAAAAGTTAGAATTGCGAAAATAACTAAGATAGAAACTCGCAATTTCAAGAACAGTCAAAATTGCAAGAAGTCAGAATTATGAGAAAAAATAACAACTGCAAGATAGAAACTCAAAGTTGCAAGGAAAAATTGTGAGAAAAAAAGAACTGTAGGATAGAAACTCGCAATTGCGAGAAAAAAATGCGAGTTAGAATTGCGAGAACTGTAAAATATAAACTCATAATTGCGAGAAATAAGTTAGAATTGCGAGAAGAACTTTAAAATATAAACTTGCTATTGCGAGAAAAGTTAGAATGGCGAGAATTGTAAAATATAAACTCGCAATTGCGAGAAAAAAGTTAGAATTGCGAGAAAAAAGTTAGAATTGCAAGAAGAACTGTAAAATATAAAATCGCAAATGCGAGAAAAAAGTTAGAATTGCGAGAAGAACTGTAAAATATAATCTCGCAATTGCGAGAAAAAAGTTAGAATTGCGAGAAGAACTGTAAAATATAAACTCGCAATTGCGAGAAAAAAGTTAGAATTGCGAGAAGAACTGTAAAATATAAACTTGCAATTGCGAGAAAAAAGTTAGAATTGCGAGAAGAACTGTAAAAGATAAACTTGCAATTGCGAGAAAAAAGTTAGAATTGCGAGAAAAGTCAAAACTGCAAGAAATAAGTCAACTGTGAGAAAAAAGTAAGAACTATAAGATATAAACTTACAACTGCGAGAATAAAGTCAGAATTGTGAGTAATGGAAAAATTGCAAGATATACACTTGCAATTAAGAGAAAAAGTCCAAACTGCAAGAAAGCCAGAATTGCAAGATATCTACAAATTAATTTAATCTCAATGAGTACTGTCATGTGCAAGTAAAAGTTTTTGCATGAACTGTCATCAAAATAATAATAATGATAATAATAATATCATAATACTAGGAAGATTCTGTTGATCTGATGTTGAAAGATGAGCTGGGTGTGTTTGAAATGCATCCTTTAATAAAGGCTCAGAGAATCTGGTGTAGTACCTGTACGCTTCATCTAACGACATGTCCATCCTCTTCATGATGTAAGCGATGGCGATGGTGGCCGAGCGAGAGATTCCCGCCAGACAGTGGACCAGGACTCTGGCGTTACTGGCCTTGGCTCTCTCTGACAGGAAACACACAAAAACGCTTCAAAACTGAACTAAAAACACTAAAAAAAAATGACAAAAATTAAATGAAACATATATAGTAATACATAAAAAGAAATTGAAGCACTAAAATTATGAAAAAATGTTAAATTCTAAAGACGCACACATATATGATGTTGTCTGACCTATGAACTCCACGGATCGGTCCAGCCAGGGCAGGATCTTCTCGCAGAAGCTGTCGTTGACCGGCACGCGCAGGAAATGCGAGTCTGGGATGAAGTCTGGTTTGGGGCATGTGTTGCTGGCGTTGAGGACGTAAGCGATGTCACTCTGCTGCATGAGCTCCTGCGGGAACACAGCGAGATGTTTTTATGATCGTGACCTGAATCTGGTTTGGAGCGTGTGATTTCAAGTTTGGATAATTATGTATGCATGTGTATTATACTTTATAACTGTAAGGTTTTGTTTGTGGCTTTATATGTATACATTTGATTAATGGTCGAAATGTCTAAACTTTAAAGCTCCAATATATATTCTATACTTGAGACATTAGACTTGAAGTTCATTTTACAATATTTTTTTCGAATTTATTTTTAATGCTTTATTTAGTTTAATTACACTTACATTTTTATTTATTTATTCTATTTTATTTATGTTTTTAAATAATATAAATATTTATTTTATTAAGTTGAAGCACTAAAATGACTAAGTTGTTAATTTACTTAGCTGCAATTAAATTAAACTTGTATGGTAATTCTTTTAAAAAGCGTAAGCACTAAAATTGCTATAAGCTGTAATTAAACTTAAGTTGTAAATTTATAAAAAAAATTAAAAAAAAAAAGCTAAAGAAATAAAATTACTAACTATAGAATAGAAAAAAACAAATAAAAAGCAAAAAAATACAATTGAAAAACGCAATTAATGGAAACCCAAACAGTCATATTTTAAAACTTAAAGCACTAAAATTAGTAACTTAATTTAAATTTGAATATAGATAATATTTAAGTACACAATTTTAAAGGCAATTTCAGCTTTTGGCTTCTCTCCTGAGATCATAAGAGGGCGCATCAAGCAAAATATTTCAAATGCACGTTTATTCAAAGCAATAATATTTTTTAAATTGAAATGTATAAATCATCTGGTTTGTTAGGATCAGACAATATTTTAAAAATCTGGATCTGAGGATGCACATAAAAAAAAAATCTAAATATTGATAAAATCATCTTTAAAGGTCTTAGCAATGCATATTACTAATCTAAAATTATGTTTTGACATGTTTATGGTAGGAAATGTATTCTTAACCTAATGATTTTTTGCATTAAAAAAAAATCGTATATACAATGCATTGTTGGATATTGCTACAAATATAAAATATTTGCATTGGAATGTGGATTTTTATTTTGAATTTGACCATTTTTTTTAAATCAGAATTTTTAGTGCAGTGAGTGAGCGTCACCTGGTTGAGCACGTCTCTCTGGCAGCCCAGGTACAGGTGCGGCAGGATCCGCGTCGGCCCGCTGCTCACAGGGAGACAGGGCTGAGAGATGCAGAACGGCACCAGCGAGGACTTCCCTTCACACAGACCCGGGAACAGCTGCGAGAACGCCACAAAACCACCTGCAGACCGGGACAGAACACGCCATGAACCGCTGTGATAGGTCAAACTAGTGTTTATGAGGCCGGATGAAGACAGAGGGACGATCAAATCCTGCTTAAAGAGATGCCCTCGAAGGGTTAATGTGTTGAGTGAACTGTGGCTTTAGGTTTGCATCCAAGTTTGACGTCACTATAAACAACTTTAGATTAAATTAACACTACAACAGATAAATGAGAAATTCTGATTTGGCAGCTAAACAAGTTTAAGTTGAAGCACTAAAAATACTGACTGGAAATAAATAATTAAAGCCGAAATAAAATTTGACATCTTAAAAAAAAAAAAGGCTGTCAACGGCAAAATAAGATTAATATATAAAACACTTAAACAGACTAAAAGTTGAAAACCAAATTATTACTAAATGAAACCTAAATAGAAATATAAAAAAAGTTAATAAAACCTAAAAATGAATTAAAATTTAATTAATGTTTAATAATTAACAAAGCTGAAATTAAATTGGTCATATTTTAAAAAGTTAAAGCACTAAAATAACTAACTGTAAAGTAACAATGTAACAAAAAATAAACAAAAAAAATAAAGAGATTTTTTGGTTTTAAACTAAAAAACACAATAAATGGAAATAGTCATATTTAAAAATGTGAAGCACAGTATTATTCACTTATATAAAAAACTAAATGTGAACTATAGTTAACCTTAAAAAAATGAAATAACATTAAAATGACAAAAGCATGTGACAATACACGAAAATTAGAAAAGAAAACGGAAAATATACGAGTTGAAACTCATGAATAAAAAAAAACGTTATGAATCTGAATAAACACATGATTCGTCTCGCAGTGAAGAAGGGACGAGCGTTTACGTTAAGAGCCGTTTAACAAAAGTCACGTTACAGGTTTTCTTGATTGCGAACACAATCCACGAAACAATCGCACAACTATAAACACAAAAACCTCTTTTTACGGAGCAGGAAACATTCTGTGAGTCAATGTCTGTCATATCAACAGAGGGGTGCAGATACAGTAAAATTCAGAAATATCCCTTTACAGTAGTGTAAGGAAAGTAAGGTGTATTACAGTAAATGAAAAGCACTAGAAGAGAAAACTTCAAAACCTCAGCAACAGAATATACAGTAAGCACAAACAATATACTGTTAGTGTAAATAAAATAAATACAGCGTCCTCTGCCGAGCTGCATTACAGTATTGGAAATATCCTTACTGTATTTTATATACTATAGCAGTTTGACTTTCTCTGCAAGAGTTATGAGTCTGAGGCTGTGTGCTACTGTATTTACAGTACAAAGAGCAGTTGTTTCATCTGAAGTACAGTAATTGTTGTGTGTAAATCCCTATGAATCATGAGCCATATCAATCAGTTATAGTGTGTTAGCAATCGAGAATAACGGTAAGAAGCAATCGGACGCACCGAACACGAGAGATGTGTCTGAGACCTCACGTTATCGTGATGTATGATACGGTATCTGATCACGAGTCTGACCACTAACTGTGTGTTCTAGTGTTACACAACCCTGAGCTGATTATCAGAGTCTCAGCGATGACATCAGCGAAACAAGAGAACAGAGAAAAGAGGAACAAACACATGAAACAAAACTCCTGTGAGCTTCAGTTCCTCTCCAAACCTGGATTCACTTCCTGTGTAATATCAGCGGAGAGTGTCGAGGGCACACTCGCGCACACACACACACTCGCACAGGCACAGGCACACACACACACACACACACACACACAAAAACGTTTATGTAATGATGAGGTCATACTAGAGCTGGGACTGAGAGTTTATACCTTCAAAATAATAATAATGAGCAGAACAGACTCTAAAAAACACTGTGTGTGTGTGCACTTGGGCAACTTAGTTGTTTTATTATCGGCTTTACAAATAAAGTTGTAGTTGGAGTGTGTGTGTGTGTGTCTGTGTGTGTGTGAGTGAGCGCGAGTGTGTGTTTGTGAGTGTGCTTGAGTGTGAGACAGACTGTGTGTGTGTTAGTGTGTGTGTGTGTGAGAGAGAGCGAGAGAGAGAGAGAGAGAGAGAGAGAGAGAGAGAGAGAGAAGGGCGAGAATGATTGTGTGTGTGTGTGTGTGTGTGTGTGTGTGTGTGTGTGTGTGTGTGTGTGTGTGATATACCTGAGAGCAGGTGGACTGAAGGGAAACTCTTCTCCAGCTTGGCCAATAGGACGCTAAGAAAGGCCTCTGATGAAAGGGAGGCGGGGTCAGACGAGCTCTGGTCATACACCACGACCTCTTGACCCTGGAGTTCCAGCTGAAACACACACACATAATGAAACACTAAGCAATTTTGTTACTTAGTAAATGTATCCATTATGTTACATTTTCATGACTTTTTGTCACCTGGGTTGGGCTCGCTTCTTTGTTATTTAATAGCAGAAAAAACAAAAGTTATGGGTTAAGTTAAGGACCCTTACAAAGAAAATACTCAAAGAAATGTGCAGCATTGGAGAAAAATATTAAAAGGAAGCTCCTTTTAAAGCTCATTTTGTTAAAAATACAAATTGTACCGTAAAATCAGTATCGTGAATTGTATCGTATCGTATCGTGAGTTGAGTCTATCTCTACATGCTACTAGTTTTTTCTGTGATATCAAAGAAGTATTCTGACATTTAAATAAAAAAAGAACCATGTTTTGTTTTGCTCATCTGAGAAATGATCCGATTTTTTACTCAAAATCTGATATGATTTTGCGATCCGTTGCACACTTACTCTCTTGCCTTATTTGAAGAAAAACGCAATCACTGAAGTTTTTAATCATGCTGATTTGTCCACAGTGAATCTCAGCCAATGTCTTTTTTGTTTTGCTTTTATTCGGGCTACTTAAATTCATTTTGTGCTGCTGAAGTCTGAAGACTGTCTGTATACCAGCGATTTTGATATTTTGCAATCCCTGAGTTACATTTTGAAGTTAAAGAAATGAGAAGAGATTTTAATTGTTTGCCATATCGCCCCGGCCCTAGAGGACACGCCTACATTGTTCCTGTAGTTTCACGCACCTTCCTCTTAGCCGAGTGCTGCAGGAGTTCACTGATCTGGATCTTGTCCTGCTGTAGTCTCCTCTTCATCAGTTTGGAGCAGTTGACGTTCACGGCCTCCAGGATGTGACACGTGTTATACTCCACGAACGGTCGGCTGTCGATCAACAGCACGTGGTCCAGACCGCCCTCCAGCAGAGCCACCAAACCCTCGGCCCCGATGGGCCGCGCCGCACGCTCACACATACCCACAATCCCTCAGTCCGTCTCTGCGCTAACAGTCTCTGTGTCTCAGTGACGATACACTCAGGAGATCAACGGCCCCATTGTAGCAGCAGATGATGTCACTCTGGTGGCGGCCTAAAAACGTGTGAGAAAAAGCCAGAGGAAAAACGCAATTACACACAGCCTGTGTGTGTGGGGTGCAGTGGCTGATGGGAGTTTCTTCTACACCATCACAGGGGCTCCAGAGATTTCATGCACCTCCACGCCGCTGAGCTCCATCATGAAGATCTCCTGCTGAGACACAAAAACAACCTGTGTTGGGAAGGTTTTTTTGGAAATGTAATAGGTTACTAATAAGTACTGTAATTTTTAATTACTTTATTTCATCTTAAAAAAATTAAGTATATTTAAAAAAGCATGTGTCCTATTCTGAGTGCTAAAATGTTGAAACATTGGTTTCTAATATTTCAGAGTGGTTACTGCAATTTATTAAACAAATCAATTAAATTTGTATCTGGGTGTGAGAAAAAAAAAACAGATGTAACCCCCTAAAAATAGTTACTTCCCAACACTGGGGCACTCATGTCTAGTGTTACTTTTAGAAGTAATAGATTACAATACTGTGTTACTCCATGAAAAGTAACTAAACTTTCGTTACTTAGTTTACTTTTTATGGAAATACAAGTGCATTATGTTACTTTTGCGTTACTTTTTGTCACCTTGGCTGGGCTTACTTATTATTTGTTTCTTAATAACAAAGTCATATTTTTTACACGTGTAAGAGCTCTTTCACACCAAACGTTAAATGAATAAGCCTCAACACGGTGACCAAAGAGATGTCAGACAATAAATGGGAAAATAAAGTAACTTGTGTTACATATTTGAAATAGTAACTCTTACATTTTTATTAATGTTACAGTAAAAAAGTAATCTGATTACATAACTCTGTCTGTAAATTTAGAGTGATTAATTAATGTACGATTATTGTTATTGTTATGGTCATAGTCTTTTGTGTGAACGGGCAGCTGAAGAGTTTTATGACACGTGTGTCTGGATCAAATCAAAGCACATCAGCGCTTATCTGGAAAAACTATCAATCTTTCCGTCGGTTTGTTTCACGAACTGGATAGCGGATTGTTATTCAGAATGTAAAGGGAGTCTATCGTGACGTCAGGATCAGGGTTGTAAACTCACAGAAGCATCAGCCAAAAGAGTGAAAGCGAAGCCATGCTGACATGAGAAGAGAAGCTTCACACGCGTGTGCGGACAACATGAGATCCTGTGATGTCATCATGAACAGGGTCCAGAAAAGCATTTCCATCCCCCATCAAATACTGAACAAAACCAGAGTTTCTTCATCTTGTGTTTCCCTCTAATAACATGAAACTGGAGCAACAAGCATTTCCTCAAATAAAACAAAGATCTGATTACAGACTTCATGGATCTGTTTTAGGACCGCTCTAGATTCATTTGACACCGTTTCACTGAACATTCATATTCATGAGCGTTTTATCGTTCATCTCAGCTTTTAAAATGAATATATCAGCATCACGGTTTCTTCGAGTCGCATCATGGTTTACATTTTCCCTGACCTTGTTTGCAAAAGGCTGAGTTGAATTAAAACTGTTTGCTGTGTGTTTTTCCTGACCGAAGGTTAATAGCTCAACCTGCCTGGCAGAGATAACATTAATGGAGGACTTTGACCCGTCGGTCAGCCATCAGAACACAAACAGATCAAACGAGGCTGAAATCAAACCACAGACGCTTTAAAAGCAGCGACACGTTGTAAATTAAACGCACACACTGATCTTTCCAGTCTCTGAGGTGAACATCAGTGCAAAGTCATGCTGAAACCTCTAAAACAACTGCTCTAAAATCTAATTTGAGAGAAAGATAGTGTATGCTGTGTGATGATTAATATACCAATAATAGAAGAGAGCAAAAAAAGGTTTTATGCATAATGTAAGATATTTAGTCTTTTATTATGTCTATGCTTTACTGCTTTTACTTGCTCAAACAGATGTGAGAAATAAAATACATGAGTAAAGTTTGTAAACAAACTTTGATGTTGGCTTGAGAAAGCATAGCATAAAAAAAATTTGAAGCTGTTTTGAAAGCTTGAAAGTTTAGATGTATAGAGTAGGTAGCACATTTCTAGCTAGCATGGTATAGCATGCTGTGAGCATGCTGCTAGCATGTTTAAGTGTGATTACCATGTTGTAACCATTTTGTTAGCATGGTTGACGTGTTGTTATCATGTTCTTGCATGAGTAACATGTTAACATGATTACAGTATTATTAACATGTTTTATCACGATCAAGCATGTTGCTAGCATGATCAACATGTGTTTCTATCATGATTACCATGTTGCTAGCATGTTCATGTAATGCTAATACTTGAGTCAAAGTACAGATATTGTCAAATATTATTACTCCATTACAAGTACAATTACTTGCTTTTAAAAGCACTAATGGACCAACAGTAAATTTGTCAATGCACTGTTTTATTATTCTTGTATGTAATATTTGCAATACCTTACGCCACTTTGAAGCAACTAACAATACATTATAGATTGTTATTTATTTTGTCTTAAAAACAAAAACTACTAAAATGCTCTCTAATTGTTTTGCGATACTTTGATGTCATGCTGAATCAAGTCAAACACCGGTGTTTTTTTTAAGAAGATGCACAACAGTTTTTGAGTGGCGTTATAGGCGATATTTTAATTTAGTCCACACAATTTGGCAAAATCAGACAATTTTGTGTCTAACATATCGCACAATATCAACTTAATGAAATGTTGTAAATAAATATCACATTTGCAACTAGTCAGTGTTACAAAAAAAGTGCTTCAGCCATGAAAACGAGTCAGGGGTGAAAAGGTGAGAAGGATGTCAGATGCACAGAGAAGTCACAAGGTTTTTGCGTAGTTTAGAGGGACAAATCGTACCAGGGTACTTTAAAGTCAAAATGCGTATCCACATCAATCCCGGAATCAATCCCGGGACATGTTTGCTTTCACACAGAAGGTGACCCGCCATTTTTCCGTGCAGTGTGAAAGCGGCTTATGGCACGGACTCGTCTTTGCAGCGAGCCTCAAGTGGCCAGTCGATGAATTACAGTTTTAGGGACTTCCTTGTTGGCTTGACACTGCCATCATGTTTTAACATGTTTTCCCACGCTACTCATTAAGCTTTGCTAATAATAGACACTGTATAAGTCTTATTTTACAAAATGTTAACCCCTCCCTCAATAAAAGTCGATGGGACTTTTCATTGTTTCGATCCTCCTGTTAACCAAACTTCTAAGTCCGATCATTTAGAAAAGACATAGCAATCCGAGACAGACCAGTTTGAAGGTCTGAACCAATTTTGGTGGTTGTAGCTTCCAAACTCTGGGAGGCTGTAGTACAAATGTAGTCTTCGAAGAAGCAGCTCAAGCAGAAGATCACTAGGTTGGCCTCGTCAAGCCTGATCTAACTTTTTCTTCAGGTGAGATATTTGCGGAAATGAAACTCTGATGTGAGCGTGTTCAGGTTTACGAGGGGAAATTCTCGAATTCTCCAGAACATCACAGATACAAGTTCCTCATCACCAGATTCGCGACCACAACAAACTGTGGGAAGCCGCCGAGGCAGATCCTAATAACAGGCCTCCTCCTGCGTGCCTGTGTTTAACGAGGAGGAACTAAAACGAGCTCCAAACGCACCATGACTCTCACTGTCTGTCCTCTATAACAAGGATGCAAGAGTGTGAGAGGTTAATTTTAGGAAGTTCACACCCCTGGAGCGACGCCAGGCCGCGATTAGAAGACCGACTTCCTCCTCAGACGCTCAACATCACACAGACTGACCCTTCAGATGGACATCTGAAACCTTCAGACTCGCTTAAACAGGATATTTACACACAAACCCAATCCCATCTCTGGCTTGACCCAAACTCTTCTTGTTTTGAAGTGAACAGAGCCGTTCTGTTGGGAAACGCTGTCTTTAAATCAATGGGAAAGTCTTTCAGAGCTTCGCATTTGTGAAGAAATGATATTTTAGTGCGGGTAGTGACCCTTCATAACACATGCCATGTTTACTCTTTGAGTTGGGTTACTTATGAGTTTGTATTTGTAACTTAGAAACAGTCGCACAACGACACCATAAGCGCTTTCTGTTCCTCCGCAGGTGATTTTATTGAAGCCGCTGGTTTATAAACACGCGGAACTTCCCTTTCAGAAATATCCTGAAATGAGAGACGTGATCATGTGACCGTCACAAACCATGTTTTGTTTGTTTGTTTTCAGAAATACATGTTTGTAATACCATGGTTATTTTGATCGGTGTTATTTTTAGCATCATTAGGATCCCAATGGTTAATATTCATTGATTTAATTTTAACAGTAGTTCAAGTTTGCTGTGTTTTTGTCATTTTGTTGTTTTTATGTGTGTCTATATATAGTTTGTATTCATTTTTATTTCAGTTTCGTTATTTTAGGGAACTAGCTGTTTTTAAGCAATAAAAAAGGTATTTTATGGTTTTAAAATTATATTATAACTATAACAACCCTGAAATAGACGGATTTACATGTATTCCTTAGCATACATTTTTATCCATAACTGATATTATCGTACAGTTATATAAGTGAGAACAGAATATAGGCTAATATGTATAGTATTTCTTAAGTATTGTGTAAACGGTACACAAATGTGATTATCGTCTATATGATATAATCTCATTTCCACAGTATTTTACTCTAAAGAACATTTTGAGAGTGTGTTTTCGGTGTTTTGTTGATGTCAGTCTCATTACTGTATTCATATAAACTACTGTATTTAATGACAGCAAAGTAAAGATGAAACATAAACTCTACAAAACTACAGCAAAATGAACTTTCCAGAACTTTAAACCAAGTTTACAACGAATCTAACACGAACATCGTGTCTCCACACACACACACACACACACACACACACACACACACACACACATACACACACACTGCGGCCCTCACTGATCTATTTCCCATTTAACTCATGTCGGAAACTCACCGTGAAAGTTTCAGTCCTTCTCATTTTACGGTAAATCCACAGATAAAGATGACCAGATGAGTGGAAACCCCGGTAGAGATGATCGGATGGGTTAGTTATGCTATTTAAAGAGAGTCAGTTAGCCGTTGTTGAAGTGTGAGTGAGTGAGCTCGCGCTCGTGAGCTCATCGGGTAAAAATAACGTCATTACGTCATCGCAACTCACGTCGGCCTCAACAAACGGCGCGCCGCGGATTCACCGACATCCGCTATCGACAGAAGCCGTTCTTCGCACCCGTGAGAATGGGTTTAAAACAGTATAAACTAGTTTAAGAAGCGGAGATTCAGACGCGAGTTACACGCGTCCAAATTAACTAAAAAACATTAACTAGTAAGTAAGTTAACTAGTAAGTTTATTTATATAGCACATTTAAACAGAGCATAGCTGACCAAAGTGCTGAAAAGAGTATATAGGCTATATTTGACTTATATATATAAAGAATAAAAAACATGGAAGACAATATACTGAAAATCACATTACTAAAATTAGATTAAAACGCCTGGGTGAAAAGATATGTTTTCAGCCTCTTTTAAAAAATGATAGGTGCAAGGCGAATATCCAGTGGCAACTGATTCCATAAGCGACAGAAAAAGCTCTGTCGCCCTTGGTTTTTAAATGGTACATAACATAAACAGTTTCACCTAATCTAATGTTAATTTTGAGTACCTATAGAGTACTACTGCATACTTCATATCCAAAAAGTCTTTAGTTTTATCACATTTATGAAAGAAAAATACAGCTTTCCGATTCTCTCCGGAAAAAGCCGAGCTCCTGGAGGCGTGCCTTGGGCGGAGCTATAATACTGATGTTTCGTGTTGTTTACATTAACATATAAGACTCACAATCAGAATGAGCTTTATTGCCAGGTTTGTTCACACATACCAGGAATTTGTTTTCGTGACAGAAGCTCTGCAGTGCAACATAATGACAGCGACAGAACAAAAAACACAATAAGGAATAAAAAAAAAATACAAATACATATATTCACTTATGTGCTGATTTCCAACAAAAGGCAGAAATCTGATGCACTTGTACTTACATGAATGGGGTCTTTTATCACAGGGACGGCTCCATGTTTTAATAGCAAACGATGTGCAAATCCAGCGTCGACTTGGGCCTTGTTTATAAAACATTCGTCACTCAAATGACCAGAACACACAAACACACTTGATACACTCCATTGCTGCCCTGGAAAAACAAACTGCATCCACTGTTCATGTAACGCTGGGAACTTGTGGAAGCTGAACATGGTAAACTTTCCCTCACATCCAAATGTGCGCTTATTTGGAGGCATCCTCGAACAAATCCTATGCAGCATTGGCGACGATTTCAAGAGGAAGCGCATTGATGTGCGCGATCTCGCCCTCCTCTGGTCAATGTGTGCGCAGGCGCTTCTCCGAGAGAAATGCTCATAAAAGGAGTTCCACTCTTGTCTACGTCATTAAATCCATGATCGAAAAAAACCCAGCCGAAACTTGTACCAACCCAGATGTAAGATTTTCGGCACAGGAGTTCTCAGTCATTCTTCCAAATTATTTTTTAAAACTTTGGCCATTTCTTGACATCATCAAGACAGTCCCACAACTGTTGAACGGAATAAGCAGCTTTCAATGTATTATACAACTGGGTATCATCAGTGCTATTATTATTTGCCAATGGATGCATATATAAGTTAAAGAGGAGCGGACCCGAAATGGAACCCTGAGGGACACCACTAATAATAGGAACTGAAGAAGAGAAAAATTTGCCCAATGATACAGAAAAGGATCTGTTTCTAAGATATGAAGTGAACCACTTTAAGGCGTTACCCTTGATATCAATCAAATTCTCTAAATGCCAAAGAAGTACATCATGATCATAGGCTTAATATAAAAGGCTCATACAGAATTAGATTTTTTTTTGAAAATCTAAAAATGCACAAAATTTTCCGTGAGGGGTAGGCTTAGGTGTAGGCGATAGAAGATAGTGTTTGTACGGTATAAAAACCTTTATATTATTAATACGATATTATTATTATTACTATTTTATTTATTAGCCAATTGGATTTTGAATGCAGCTTCCAAAAGTAAAAAAATTGTCGCATAGCAATAATAATATTATACAAAAATTATATTTTTTATATTTGATATGATCACACCGGTGTGATTAGAATGTTCAGTGAGGCACATCACCAAGCTGCTGAATTCAAATCTGCATTCGCTGGCTGCTGCTGAGCATTATAACCAATCACACAAGATTCTGTTGAGCATGTGAAAGGAGTGGCCAATCAGAAGCATCCAGATGAGTCATCGCTGAGTGTTCTGTTGTTCTAGTGCAAGCGCTCACTGACTGAATTCTGCTCTCAGGTGAATTCTCTCATCAACAAAGTGCAGATCTGTCTTAAGTAAGATATTCATTTCAAAGTGTTAACAGATTCAGTGATTATATGGGAGTTTTTGAGAGTGTTTGAACTGACTATACTGAAGTCAATGATAAAGTTTATTTTGATAATGTAAGTGTTCTATGGTCTCTTTCTGTAGGCATGAAAGTGTTATAATTAATAACTTACAATGTTTTTATTAAATTCTCATTAAATACAAAGCCAAAACTATTTATGACACCAATATCTGGTACTTTACTAAAAAGATGGATTTATACTTTGTTAATAGATAACAATAACATTAGGCTACTTTTCCCACCGCTCATTATAAGTCAACTAACATGATCCATAAAGGTGCAAAATGCATTTACTTACACTTTTTTGAGATTCAAAATATTTAATGATATAGTTAAACAAGTTTGGGAATATTTCGAATAAAAAGGAAAAACAATATGTGATGTGCCTGTGTGAGCGCGAGCGCACACGTGTAAACTCAGCTGAGGATCTTTCTAGAACGGTTAATTTTGGCCATCGGGAAAAAACTACAGGTCCCAGCATGCAGCGCGGTGGGCGTCACCTGCGCCAGAACCGGAAGAGCGCTGTTAGCATTTGGCTAAAAACACAGGCAGCGCTACTAGAAGATTGTTCAAAAATCATCTCAATCGTACTCTAAGATCGATTACAGGTGAATGATCGAGGATCTGCGCTTGACTGCAGACTCGCGTCGATTGGAAAACACGCGATGGATGACAAAAAAGTGCGTCATATGAACATAAATGAACATTTCTTTGACTTACAGACAGTCACAGTGCAGCTCATGATAATCTAGATTCATGTGTTTTCAGTTCTCCAAAAACTATTATAATAGCATGATTAATGTACATGTGCTATAATATTCTCGGAATAACTGTTAGCATGCAAATATAATTTAATCGTGGTATATATGAAAATACCATAGTAATCAATTCTGAATTATTTTACAATGGTACCACCAAAATACTCATGCAATGTTTATTAAATCAACTTACATTTATTAATATACAATAGCCTACAGATTCTTTCAAAGCAGCTTCTTATTAGTAAACAGAAAAATAACAGTGTTGATGTTATTCAGAAGCATAATTTATAATTGTATTAATTTATATAATTTATTAATATAATTTTGTCTTCTGTTTGCAGCACTTAAAACTTCCTTTCTGTTGTTTATTAATGTGGCATTACTAGGTCTGTCACAACAATCAATATATCGACTTATTGCACAATATATATATATATATATATATATATATATATATATATATATATATATACATGACCTCAATAATTTTTGTCTCAATTTGCATTTTGTCTTTTGCAGCTTCTCGTACATAACATGGTTTTTTCGTGAGTTTCAAGTTCTAATTTAAACACAAAAAAGTTGAATCCGCACATTTGGTCTTGTTTAGGCATCTATGTTTCGTTTTTTCCATACAGACATCTGATTTTCAGCGATAGTGTGCACTCTTAATTTACCTAAAAGATCAGGGAAAAGTCTCCATAAAAGTTAATTGTGCATTTTTTTCCCTTACTTTGCACCTTTTGTTAGAAAATGTTTAATTATTTATTTATTCAGGTGTTTAATATTTTGATACTTCGTTTCCATGATATAAATATTTGTTGTCATTTTGAGGTGTGCTTGCCTTCTTGCATTATTATGCTGTTATTTATTATGATTATATATTCAGTGGCATAAAATGGTCTTTTAAATGACAATAATATTGCTTAGCCCAATTATTTCTGGGGCAATATATCACCACATGGGTGTTTCACCGTGAAGTCTCTTCTGATCTGTAGATGGTTGCTGGAAAAGTGAAGAAACCCGGCAAACGCGGCCGTAAACCTGCCAAGATCGACCTGAAGGCCAAGCTGGAGAGAAGTCGGCAGAGCGCCAGAGAGTGTCGCGCCAGAAAGAAGCTGCGCTACCAGTATCTGGAGGAGCTGGTGTCCAGTAAAGAGAGGGCCATCTGTGCGCTGCGAGAGGAGCTGGACATGGTAAACACACGCTTGTTTTAATGTCTTGAGTGTTAACCGTGAACATACTCTCGAGTTGACTGAACTTACTCACAGATGTGTTTTTGGAGCCAGCATATCTAGAGGTTAGGGTTAATCAGTCGAAGGTTAAGCAGATGGGAAGTTTTTGGAAAACACCCCTGATCTTTCACTGTTGGTGTTTCTGCAGTACAAGCAGTGGTGTCTGGCCATGGACCAGGGGAAGATCCCATCCGAAATCAAAGCCCTCCTGACGGGAGACGACCAGAAAGCGCCGCAGAGCTCCACCAACAAGATCCCCAAAAACAGCAAGTACAGCTCCAGCGGAAACATCCAGAACAAGACGTCTTAGACGGATCCGGAGCGAGTTGATTCAGTGTTTATCTGTGGTTTTGTAGTAATGGGATGTTTAAAGTATGCTTTTCTGTTTGCATTCACAATAATATGACCATTCAGACATTAGAGAGTTATCCCTGTTGATTTCTGCGTCTGTTTGTGAACGTGATTCACGTTCAGGTTTTGTGTTGATGTGCGATTCGTAAACATTTCCTCCTTTTGGAACCACCAAATCATTTGTGATGAAGGATTCAGCGCTCGTGAGTCCAGTCTACCACTGGATAAAAAAATAAATAAAGCTAATTGTGCCGTTTTATCTCCTTTTTTTTTTTAACGTTACAATTTTTTAGTTAACGTTACAATTCTGTTTTTTTTCCCCCTCGTAATTCTAAGACTCAAAATTTGCAAGCTTTTAACTCTGTTGAACTTCGCAATTCTGAGAAGAAACTGAAAGATCTTAAGATGCTGATTAAGAAGTCAGAATTATGGATTAAAAAGTAGCAATTTTTGTGTGGAAACCAAAAATAGAATCGCAAGATGTTAACTCGTAAAAGTCGGAATTCTGTTTTTTTAGAATTGTGAGATAAAAGTCAAGAGTTACTTTTTTTTTAAAATTCATTATTCCGTGGCGGAAACAAGCTTCCATGTGACACAATGTGAATCTGATGTGCGTTATCATCAGTTTAAATGCATTAAACCTATAGACAGAGACATTATAAGACAGACTTTTGGCCAAAATCTCTTGCTCCTCTCTTTGCACTTTACGAGATTTGAAAGATTTCAACGCATAGCACTTCCCTTTTCTCTTGTACAAATAGAGTTTGTCTGTCTTGTTGATCGTGTATTTATCTCACTAACTGAAACTTAAAGCACTTTCCTTCAAAGCTCTAATTTTTGTACTTTATTTGAGAGTCCCATCTTTCTGCTTTATTAGGCAGGTTTGACAAAAACAAACAAAAAGAACATATTTCAGCACAGACGACTTACGATCTGAATATATGTAATGAATGTGAAACTATTTCATCAGTGTTGATCGGCCCAAACACAGAGCAGTGTTTCGAGAAAAGTTCAAGTTTTAATGAACGTGGAACACTTTCGTTGGCCTTCAGCACTTTTCCTTGTGACTCCTGACTCTGAGTCTCTATTCTGGCTGGCATGATCTTGTCATATTTAGAGCTCAAATGTATATTTTTATATGGCGTGTATAAAATGTAGATCGAAGTTTGTTGCAGGATGATGCTTGTTAATGCTTAACGTCTTATTAAACATTGTAGCGTTGCTTTGTGTTCATGAATAAAAAACATTGAACCTGAATCTTCTCGTCTTTCTTGTCTCAATTCAGTTTATTATTAGCACTAGTGCTCAAATCAAACCTGTGATATATTAAGGGGGTTTTCTACCCAGAAATGTTCAGTTTGTGTTGTCAGATGGACAAATAATGCTGCCGCTGTCATTCTGTGCATCTGAAGGTTTTTCTTTTGTTGCAAGCACTTTCATTGTCCTCGCTCTCAATATGAAACCTTGTTATGATGTGTGTGTTTCATTAAAGCCTTCGCTTTCATCCTGAATAACAACAGAGCATGGTCATCCAACACCAAACATGGAGAAACTGTGCTGGAAATGTCAGTCCAGCGCAGTAGTGTGACGATTAAATTGAAAAGAATGACTGAAATCTTCTAAATGGTTCAATATTCACAATTTGTGGGAATAAAATACAGATTTAAAGCAATAGTTCACTCAAACATTTAAACGTACTCACCCTCAGGACATCGGAGATCAGGATGAGTTTGTTTCTTCGTCAGATATTGAGAAATGTAGCACTGCATCAGTGTCTCATTTAAGGGATGCTCTGTAGTGAATGGGTGCCGTCGGAATGAGAGTCTGATAAAAACGTCACAAGTAATCCACAGCACTCCAGTCCATCATTTAACATCTGGAGAAGACAAAAGCTGTGTGTTTGGATGTTTTTAACTATAATAAAACTTCCTCCAGTCAAGAAGTGTTTTGGTCTGAATCAGGAGAGAAATCTGCACAGATCAAGCAGTGTTATTATGGATTATGGAGTCATGTATTTAAAGAATAAAAATGTCTTAATGTTGGATTTGTCTCAGGTTTTCTCTTCTTCAGATGTTCACTGATGGACTGTAGTGCTGTGGATTATTGTGATGTTTTTATCAGACTCTCATTCTGACGGCACCCATTCACTACAGAGCATCCATTGATGAGACACTGATGCAATGCTACATTTCTCCAAATCTGACGAAGAAACAAACTCTTGGATGGTCTGAGGGTGAGCACATTTTTAGTAATAAGTACAGCTTTAGTAAATATAACCAATCAGTCACAGGAACGTTCGGACAGTGGCTTACATTTGAATCGTACAGAATGTTTAATTGTAAAATCACAGGGACACATGTCTTGCATCATGAAACGACACACAAAACAATGAGACAAAATTTATCTGTAACTACAGGCACAAAAAAACCATCTGAAGATTAACATGAATGCTGTATGGCGCCACCAGGCCACCGTACGATCACAGACTGATCAGAAACACGCACAGAAGAACACGTGACAACACTTTCCTTCCACTGGATCACTGCAGTGATGATAAGAGTGTTTTATAGTCTTCTTCCAATGTCCTCAGTGAGTATGTGAAGCAGTTAGCACCACACTGTTTGCATTTTAACAGATTTTGTTTTGTCATGTTAATTCTGTAGTGTTTAATCGTGGTGCAACCGATGGCAAAATGTTCATTGTTTACTCACTCACACATCATTATAATGAGCTAAAGAAAACATTCATCCAAAAATTAGCATTTTGTCATTGTTTACTCATCCTAAAGTCATTTCAATTGTTTATGAGTTTCTTCTGTTGAACACAAAAGAACAGATTTTGAAGAATGCTGGTAACCAAATAATTGGTACCCATTGACTTCCATAGTATGAAAAAAAAACATGATGGAAGTCAATGGGGACCCATCACCTGTTAGGCTACCAACATTCTTCAAAATATCACACAGAACGTGTTTATTTGTGTCTAAAATCGTGAGCCCTCAGGAATGTTTTTTACTTGATGCCTCTTCCGTCACATTGCAGTCAAATAAAACAGTTGCCATGCCAACTTGCTACTGTAAACAAAACTTTACAATGCTTGCCCCGCCTCCACACTCTTCTGATTGGTCCACTGTTTTGGAACTGACATTTATGAGCGGCGGGCGCTGCATATAAAATTATAAATTACTGTAACTTTACACAGCATATTAAAAAACGTGCGCGAGCGAGTCACACGCGTCCATCTAGCATGTGTTTAAAAACAATGAAAAAGTAGCCTAAAGCAATGAAAAAACGCATTCTGCGTGAATGGCCCCTAAGAAAGCAACTCATACAGGATTGAAACAACTTGAGGTTGAGTAAATGATGACAGTTTTGAAATTTTTGCGCAAGCTATCTCTTTAACGTTAAACATTTCTGAGCCTTTATACAAACGTGTTGGGTGGGTTAGAGCTAATAGGCCATGCTAACTTCTTCTCCTTTGCTTCGCGGTCAAAAGTATCATAAACCGAGTCCTTGATGAGCGTCTTTGCCGGCGGGGGCAGATCGATGACACCCACGTAGTTCTTTTTAGCGATCCGTGAGCTAGCGGTGATGGTGTATGCGTTACTACGGTAACACTTCATAGACGACATGCAGAACGTCTCGCGCATGCCGCGTCTGAAGTTGGCGTTGTACACGGAGTACAGTGTGGGTTTGGACGCCGTGGAGCTGAAGGAGATCCAAGCCACGGTTATGAAAAACAGCGCCGACTGTCTGCTCGGGCCCGCCGTTTCCTTCGGGTGCCAAAGCTGTGCGACGTAAAACGGCGTCCAGGTGAGGAGAAACACGGCGTTGAGCATCAGGAACATCTTAATGGTTTTGACTTTAGTCCTGGGGACGATGTTCATGGTCCTGCGCACCGTTCGTCCATCAGCGCTAATCCTCCAGATGTAGCGCACCACCCGCTGGTAGAAGGACACGATTAGCAGTGCCGGCACCAAGAAACCAAAGAGAAGATGCGCGATGGCATACGCCAACCCGTCCCAGCTGTCCGCCAGAAAGAATTCGCAGTGGTTTTGCGATGCAGATGATCCGTAGAATAACAAAGACGGCGATATAAACGCGGCGTCAAAGAGCCAAGACGCCAGAATCATTCGTTTGGCTTTCTCACGCGACACTTTAAAACTCAACGGATACACGATGGTGTAGAAGCGATCCACGCAGATGGACAGAAGCACGTAGACCTGGACGCTGGGGCACAGATGCTGCAAGTATCGTACAGCTTTGCACGCGGCCGCGGTCAGAGGCCAGTGACCGGTAGAAACCTGCAGGAGAATTAGCGGCGCACATGCTAGGCTCAACAGCAGATCCGCACATGCCATAGACACGACAAAATAGTTAGTGGTCGACTGGGTTCTGCGGCTCCGATGGATCACCAAACACACCAGCGAGTTCCCCAGCACCGATATTACCCAGAACACCCCGAACACGAGGCCGAGGATCGTGACCTCTGTCGGCGAAAGGTCGTACGACGTCAGCGAGACATTGCTCTGCGGGAAGGGAGAGGGCGAGGAGTCGTCCAGACGGCAGACGATGGGCGTCGGTGTGGAGGAATCATTCCCGTCGGAGTAGTTGATGGCGGGGTTGAAGAGGACGGCGGAGTGGAACGAGGGCTTTATCCCCCCCGCGGACAGGAAGTACACCATTTGCCCTCTTTGTGTCAGATCAAAGCTGAAAGACACGACAGGTACAATTAAATCAATTAAAATTTCAAAAGACAATCGTGATGTTAAAGGGTTAGTTCGTCGCAAAATTTAAATTCTGTCATTAATCGCTCACCCTCATGTCGTTACAAACCCATAATGCCTTCGTTCAGCTCCGTTTCACAAATTAAGATAATTGTGATGAATTACGAATATGATTGTTTACATTCAGTGTAAACAATGTAAACAACATATCCGCATGCATACATTCTATACGTTGTTGTGATACTCACCCAAAATGGTGCCTGGCTGACGAGGAGGACACAAACTGTTTAATAAACTTGTTATTATTTTTTATGACTGCGTTTCAGTACCACATTTAAAAAAAAACTAATCTAAGATTACGAGATTAAAGTCGGAATATTTAAAGAATAAAGTCGAAATATTATGAGATTAAGTATAAATGTTTAGAGAATAAAGTCTAAATTTTTCGAGAATAGAGTCAAAATGTTTCGAGAATAGAGTCAAAATGTTTCGAGAATCAGCTAATTTTTTTTTTCAACTTGCCACTAAAATGCAGTCGCAATTAATTATTTTTGTGAACAAAAATTATTT
>NC_039246.1:27541502-27621502 GCF_003368295.1 Carassius auratus | reverse complement strand
TGTGAGAAATTATAAACACAAAGGTTTTATCAGAACTCGTCTCTGCTTTTTACTCATTTACAGAAACAAACATTAATGTCTATAAATAGTGCTTTCATTTACACTGAAGGGAAACACTTGTGTAACCGCACAGAAGTTTATGTATCAAAAAGATGAAAATATTTCATTTTCATGGCGAGAACAGAAATCGAATCTCTTATTCGGGGGTTAAGAGCAACTCTAGTTTGATGTTGACATTCATAGAAATAACGCAAGATTAAAATTAATGGCTTAAAGTAAAGTTTAAGACGTGTATTATTTACATTATTTTCATATGTACAACTAAGAGTGCATTATTTGTGCTGTGATGATCCGAGAGAGACGACCTCGTCACATCCGATCCACGGCTCTGATGCTGCTGTCCACCGTCAGCGTCCCGAACCTGAAACACACAATTGTTTTTGATGATTACAGTCACATCGCTGAACATTATTTTATTTATTAAGGTAAAAAAAGCTGTTCAAAATGCCTAGCTCCGTGCGAAAATCGAATAACTTCTCGTGCCACACTTGCAATCAAGCATCTGTGAAAACTGACAGTGAGTCTTTCACTTCGCTGTGAGGAACTCTGGCCCTCTCTTCTTTACAGAACTGTTTTAATTCGTCCACACTGAAGGGTTTTCCAGCATTAAAGGACTGTTTAAGGTCATACCGCAGCATCTCAATCAGATTTACTCTGGTCACTCCAAACCTTAGTGTTGTTTTCCTCGAGCCACTCAGAGATGGACTTGCTGGTGTGTTTGGGATCATTGTCCTGCTTCATAACCCAAGTGTGTTTGAGCTTGAGTTCACACACTGACGGACGGACGTCCTCCTTCAGGATTCATGACTCCATCTGTTATGAGAGTCGTCCAGGTCCTGAAGCTCTCCCATGATGCTGTTTTTGCCCGGTCTCTTTCTGATTGTTGAATGGTGAACACTGATGTTAGTTGAGGCGAGCGAGGCCTGCAGGTCTTTAGATGTTGTTCTGGGTTCTTCTCTGAGCTCCTGGATGAGTCCTCGTTGTGCTCTTGGAGTGATTTCGGTCAGCCGGACACTCCTGGGAAGGTTCAACACTGTTCCAAGTTTTCTCCATTTGTGGATAATGGCTCTGACCGTGGTTCGCTGGACTCCCAAAGCCTTAGAAATGGCTTTATAACTCTTTCAAGACTGATGCACGTCTACTATTTTGTTTCTCATCTGTCCTAGAGTTTCTTTATATCAAGGCATGGCGTATTGCTCTTTAAGCTGTTGTCAGACAGGTTGTATTGAAGTGATTTCTTGATTCAACAGGTCTGGCAGTAATCAGGTTTGGGTGTGACAATTGATGTTCAACTCAGCTTTCTAAAATAACGAGGATAATCACAATTCTTTCATGATTTAACAGGAGGGGCTATTTTTCATGCAGGGCCAGGTATGTTTAGACAGCTTTTTTCCCTTAATAAATGAAATCATAATTTAAAAACTGCTTTTGTATTAACTTGCATTATCTCTTTGTTTGATGATCTGAATCTTTCCAGTGTGACAAATATGCAACAATAAAAATAAAACGTAAAAAAATAAATAAAAAAATTAACTTTTTTCATGGCACTGACTTACACATTTGCAATCAGTCTTAAAAGCTGTTTTGAGTTTTTGTTGCATTTACAGCTTTTGACCAGCAGGTGTTACCAGCATTTCAAGTGATTCGAAATAGTGAGTAATTTTGCTACTCAATTGGTTCGAATCATTCAAAGCTTCAAAAAAAAAGCTTGATTCTCTCATCAATGACTCGTCCAGCGTCAAAGTACAACAATACATGAGAATACATTTTTTTTTACTCCAAACTCGCGTTATGAGGCTGATGTGGCTTCTCATCACAGAACATTTTTCCTGGAACATAATTTGTTTTATTACTCCTATGAGTCTCTCTGGTGGAGCTTCTGTGCGAGGGCGCCCTCCAGTGGTGAGTATGAATGAAACAAATTACATATGAGAGTTTAGCACGGCATACTTCTCAGTTTATGGTAATATTTTGTGACTCCCCTATTTAACACAATAGTGATATTTCATTTTTATATATTACGATCATCATCATCACTGTATATCGCAACCCAGCTGTTTTTCAACCAAATTGATCAGAATAATAACTTTTGTAGAACTGAAATTGAATTTGATTTATATTTGATGAATTTTGTAACATTCAGACTGTTATTTTTCTGTTTCTATATTGTATAAAGCACTATAGAAATCCAAGTGATTGTAAAGGTTCACCTCTCCAGGAACAGGTTGTTCTCCATCAGCTCCTTCACGACTCCTTCCATCTCCTCCTTCAGCTTCTTCATCCTGTTAATCAGAATTATGTGTTTATGATGGTGAACTTTAGATAACTTAACCCATTCTGCACCTGTTGTTATATTACACTCGGCTCTGACTGTTTACGACTCTATGCTAATTTCTAAAATAAAATAACTAGGTCTGTCAGGTGATTAAAATATTCAATCTAGTCAATTATACGATGGTTAACTAATCCAATTTATTGTGGATTAATCACACATCAATTGACTTAAAAAGTAGCTTTGTAAAGAACTATTTAGATTGAAAACATTGCATAAATAATGATAACAATAAAATCGGACACAGGGCAGATAGAGGCATTTATGCTCATACAGATACAAGTAATGCATCTTTAGAATCTGTAAAAACTCAACGTTTATTTGTGTGCACCCACAATAACAACTAAATGTTGTGCTTTTGTAAAATAAAGCAAACAGGAAATGCTTACTGTCGTCTTAATGCAGTTTCTTTGCTGTTTTTCCCTGCCGTTCGTAATTATTATATTTTGCGTGCTCTTGAGTGCTTATTAGGCTATGTATACAAAATTAAAGGCTCATTATTTATATGGTTTATTAATAAACGTGTGACTAATAGTCGACTAATGCTTACTATGAATGACAACAAGGGGACCAGAAAAGTCTTTTAGTAGAGCGAAGCCCTAAAAATAATACTCTAAATATAAAAGTAAATTTATTATAGATTCTTAACTGTAGGTTGATGTAGTGTTGTCAAAAGACCCGGTATTTCGGTACCAAGTCGGCACTAAAAAAATTAAAATGTTTGTTTACTTCATAGACTGAAGTGTGTGACGGCTACATGTAAACTATATTCTTTGTTGTCTTCTCCTGTCAGAATAATGGAGTTCATTTAGAATCATTCTGAACAAGCAGAAGATATGTCGGGGTCTCCTGTAGTGGGCGGAGCTAATGCGCAAATGGCAATTTCATTGGCTGGCGCTGATCTACCGTCCCTGTTTTGATTTCAGCAAATCAGTTTGACCGAACGCAGACAACGTGATAAATATTCATGAACCCCAGCAGCTTATCATTCCATAGTGCATTGTATATACATTAGTATGGTACTATAATTAGTGGTAGTATTATCTTTTAATAATAATTAATATGATCTATTATTTTTTTTATTTTTTTTACAGAAACCCTCAATGACCAAAAATATCTTAAGCATCACCACCAGTCTTAAGTTCAGTTAAAATGACAAATAAAAGTTCATTAAAAGTTCATTTTTACATAAAGGCATTGTGCTAGAAATATTACTATTATTTATTAAAATGTATTTGATTCTGCTACTACTGTTGAAAATTTTAATAAAACTATTTTAAAAAATTATAATAATCTCACAATATTTCTTCCATGTTTTAATTTTAATAGCAAATCCCTTTTATTTACCAAAAACAAAATGTGTTTAAATTTCATAAATTAAAAGACAAATTTGGGTGAAACTTGTTTACTGTTTTTCATAATTATATTACTTGTAAAAAAACTTTAAACACAATTGTAAATAAGTATAAAGAATGGAATTGGTTTTATTTTTAGTGATAAAAAGTTTTTAACATTTTTTAAATTAGCATATTTTTGTGTTTTGCTTTGGTACCGAAATTGGTACCGAGAACCGTGGATTTTCACTGGTATCGGTACCGAATACTGAACTTTTTGTACCGTGACAACACTACTCTATTGAGTCTAAAATGTAACACAATAATAATAATAATCCTTATTTATTGAACTGTTGTACTAAAGATGTTGAGGAAAAACAGCACTATATCATACCCTCATATCTTAAATTTTAGGCTCATATAACTGTAATTTATGTTTTATTTTTTTAGTTGTAATAAATTCTTACCAAGTAGTCAAATCATTGTTAGGTACCAGAAACTGTTTTAGTGAATCAGTGCCAGTGAACATGTGCACATCTCTCACCCCAGAGTCATCTCCACCAGTGTGTTGGGACTGAGGTACGTCTGCGGTTTGATTCCTCCAGACGTCACGGGCACCATCTTCTGCGGTAACAGCTCCAGCAGCTGCACACATGAGAGCCGTTAGCATCTGTGTGCAGCTAAACGCACAGCTCTTCCTGTTTACTCACTTTATACACACGCTGCATGAGCACGGTCACTTCCTGTTCCATGCCGCTGAACTGACCAGTCAGAGTCAAGAGGCGTTTCCGCGTGTGATGGAACTTCCTGTAAGGAGACGTACATGCATCGGTCAATGCATGTGTCTGTCCGATCTCCGGAATAACTCAGTAATAATTACTAACGCATAATAATGCATAACTGTGATAATTATTTCTAGCAGGACTGTTGGATCACAGGTGAGCTTCGCTGAGCTCTAGACTGCTGAACGAGAGCCTCTTACTTCATCCACTCCTCGCTCTTGGAGATGAAGAGGCGATATTTCATGGCACACTCGTCTGTGAAGAGCGCCCGCGCTTTGGTTGCATGAAGAACCAGCTTTTGCCTGAAGAAAGCAGAGATTTGTCTCATCATTATTCAGCGTCACAGTTCTTCAGCTACAGCGAACACACACACAATACTCACTTGTCAAACTTGTGGATTTGTTCTTCATTATAAGGCAGACCTGAGGAGACAAGACACGTCAAACACATAAAAAACCAAAGGAAAGGAGCGCTGATGAGCTCTCAGACTCACGTCTCTCGGCCTTGTCCTTCTTGAACTGCTGGTAGATGCTGCTGATGGCGTCCAGCAGAACCTTCATCTTCTCCACACTGGACGAGAGACACAGAAACACAGTCAGCAATCACACACTCACGCTTTAAAATGTGTCCACCGCAAAAAAATAACGCTCTTCTTCTTCTTCTTCTTCTGTGTTTTTGTCAGGGCTATTATAGTCAACAAAAACGAAAACTTATACCATAACAAATATTTTCCTAACTTGAAACATGATGTTAGCTGAAATAGTATAAAATGAAATTTAAATAATTCTAACCAATGTTTTATTTCCGCTAGTTTGCTAAAGCAACTTTTCTCATTTTTTATTTCATTTAACCTGATGGTCTACAATAAATGAAGCTAAAATGGAAATAAAAAAACATTATATAGACATATTTCAGAACAATAGAAACTAATAAAAACTCAAAACAAAATTAATTCAACTTTAAAATTAACATTTAAAATATAAGATAAAAATAAATATATAAATAATATATATATATATATATATATATATATATATATATATATATATATATATATATATATATATATATCAAAATATTATCAAAAACTATAATAATTATACTAAAATCAATGATACTAAAATAACAATAATAATTTTTTATCTAAACATTCTTCATCAAGATACATTCACTGGATTAGCAAAATTACTTTTTTCCGACCCATTTATGAAAATAATTTTAAAATATAAGAATATAAAAAAAATAAAAAATAAAAAAAAATACACAAAATAACAATATTTTTTTGTCTTGTTCTCCAGTAAAACAATATCTAAACATTCTTCATCAAGATACATTCACTGGATTAGAAAAAATACTTTTTTTCCGACCCATTTATCAAAATACATTTTTATTATTATTGTTTTATTTTTTATATAGTTTAATTTTGATATATTATCCAGAAAACAAAACTTAATATCTGAAGTCATTTTGCTTCTCCAGTAAATGTATCCTGATCTTTTTTTTCTTTCTTTTTTTTAGCTGAAGTTAATTTTATTTCAAGTAATGAAAATGTTATGTTTTTTTCTAGCTTCAGATAAAAGCGCCTGCGCTTCTTTAATGTAATTTAAAGAAGTTCAGATATGTGCACCGGAAAACAAGACAAATGTAATGAGGAAGAACCAGATTTTTTGCATTGATGATAACAGCGTTTTCCCCCGTTTGTTTTGAGGAAATGAGATGTTTGGTTCTCCAGGGTAATGGACGCTGAAGCAGTGACACTCACTTCCTGTCCTCCGGGTGCGTTCCCACTTGCTGCATCCACGAATCGGTCAGACTTTCTCCCGACAGGAACATGCTGCTGATTTCCTGAAGCGTTTGCTCCTTGGAGCCCAGAGAGCTAGAGAGCTGCACACAGAGATGCACACGTCATCAACACACTTTCATGAAGAGAATCAGCCAATGCTTTTGAGTTTAAGATGACTTCAGGGAGCTCTTTTGAATCTATTAGGGTGAAATGGTTAATAAAGACTTTGTAGCAACAATTAAATAATTAAAGGGAATGTTTCAAGATGAGTAAAATAGTTTTTTAACAAAGTTAAAAGTTTTTTAACAAAGGTTCCTTAAGTTGCTCCAATCTGTTTTTTCCTGGCACCCGGAGTTTCCCTTAACCTTATAACTCATGGATTTCCCATAAGGCTTTCATGAGACATTGTGAATCATCAGCATCTCACCCGCATCACCTTCTTCCTCGTGTCCCGGATCTCATCGCACTCCGCCGACAGGAGGCTTCCCTGCATCAGAACCTCACACCTGAAACACACACACACACACACACACACACAGGGAACATGAAGATCGGACCAGATCTGGCTCTGAGCTCCGTCTGAATCCCGAATCACTCACAGCTGCTCGGTTTGCTCCAGCGTCTGGCTGAAGTAGTTACACATGTGAATCACCTCCGTCTTCTTGTGCACCGTCTCACTGTACTCGTCTCTGATCAGCTCGCTGAAACACAACGTTCATATAACGCTTGCAGAACACTTCACACAAAGAAACAGGAAAATAACAGTGCTTAAAAGCTGATAGAGTCATTATCCAGCATGATTCAGTTCAGTGTTGATTCAATTCAGTTCAACCGAGTCATTATGCAGATCAATTCATTTAACTTTGATTCAGTGTCGATTATGATCATGAACTCACATCAGGCCTCGCACGCCTCTCCTCACCAGCTCCTGGTACAGAAGCAAAGAATCGGACGTCTTCCACAGATATCCGACATCACCTGCGTACGTCTGAGCAGAGACACGATCAACAGTGATTAAAATAATCTGTACTTCTGACCAAACTCAGATTCAGAGACTCTAAAAAAACAGGAAGTGGTTTCTTACCTTGGCGAAGCTAGCGTCTAGATCCAGATCGTAGCGCGGCTGGACTTTGATTGGGCTAGCTGCAAACACAAGCCATCGTTATTATTATTAGCAAACGAGCTGTTATTAGTAAAGACTAGTGTGCAAAGGATTAATCGCGATTAATCGCATCCAAAATAAAGTTTTTGTTTACATAATATATGTGTGTGTACTGTGTATATTTATTACAGTGTATATAAATACACACAACAGCATGTATATATTTAGGAAAAATATGTTACGTTTATATGTTTAAAATATTTATATATAATATTAATTATATATATATATATATATATATATATATATATATATATGGAAATATTTTCAAAATATATACTGAATGTGTGTGTATTTATATATATATATATAATAAATAAATACAGTACACACAAATTTTTTATGTAAACAAAAACTTTTATTTTGTATGCGGTTATCGCGATTAATCCTTTGATGGGACTATTAGAAATGCAACGATATTATCAATGTTGTGATAGCGAACGGGTCACATGACAGTATATTTGTAATATATTAGTTAATAGCTAAATTTGTATTGAGATGTGTTTTCATAAGCATGTTTTCACACAAGCTGGTGCTTTCCTTCAAAATAAAAGCACGGCTGCCGTTTCCGTCAAAATAAAAGCTTTAAAGTGCATGATAAGAATTTTCTGACAGCTAGTGGTTTAAATGCAGTCCAAATTAAAAATATCTCGGTCAAGAATAGAAATTAGTTACTGTAGTGAAAAGCAGCTATGAAATATAAATTTTAATTAATTTTACAGTGCAACTGTTTTACAATATATGGCTACTACTGTCATTATTGTTAATATATTCTAATATATTCTAATTTGTTTGCGAGTGTAATTTAGACTGAGACTTGATAAAAATTAAGCTTGAGTGCCCTTTAAAATTCAGCTACAAGTCAATTCACTGATTCTTTTTTCCTTTTTAAATATCGCAAAATATATGTGTCCCTGCAGCACAGAAGCAGTCATCAGTAGCACAGCTATATTTGTAGCAATAGACAACAACACATTGTATGGGTCAAAGTTATGCATTTTTCTTTGATGCCAAAAATCATTAGGATATTAAGTAAAGATCATGTTCCCGTTCATTTTTCTACCTTAAATATATTTTTTATTATTTTTATGCATCGCCAAGAACTTAATTTGAACAACTTTAAAGATGATTTTCTCGATATTTAGATTTTTTTGCTCCCTCAGATTCCAGATTATTCCAGATATCGTCCAAACCATACATCAATGGAAAGATGATTTATTCAGCTTTCAGATGATGCATAAATCTCAATTCCGTGGGATTTTGATATGGTTACATCCCTCAGTTATTAGCGAACACGGGCAGACTCACGGTCCTCGAACAGCAGGCCGACGGTGTTGACTGGGTCTCTGCTCAGCAGCATGATGGGATTCTCTCTGGAGGTTTTGGGGAAGGTCTGAGCCTGCCGGTTCGGGTCGAGGACGAGGTGTCGGCCCTCATACAGAAAGTCCTGATGGGAAGGATTTATGTTCGTCCGTCTGAAGAGCTGCTCCTGGAAGAGACTGACCCTGGACGGAGAGAAAATATTGCACTGTGAACATAACAACACAGTTATATCGCAGTTAGCTTAACACAGTACACATAGCAAGGATTTCTTGTTTTGTTTTTTAAAATTATATATAAAGAATAAAAAGAAAACAGATAGACTAGAAAAAGAATAGAGCAAGCTAGAGGCCTTTTTTGCTAATTGGATAATAAACAAATAGTCGATAGAACACAAACAAATTTAGAAGCTACTTGTAGTTGTTGTTGTTTTTTTATAGAAAATAAGCAATTATTAAATGAATAGTGTGCAAGTCTAAAAGGGGCAAGAATATAATTAGTATAGAGTGCTAAAGGGTCAAATAAAGATGTTTTGGGACAATTGTTGCATTAATGGAACAAATTAATTGTGCTTTGTTATTCTTCTAGTTATTTAAAAAGCAGCTAATGAAGAAAACTTAAAGCTTTATATTGCACACGACAGTGGGGAATGAAAACTACAACAAATATATTTATGATTAATTTTAAAAATAATAATAATAATAATCCCAAATTTTTAGGGGGGGGGTGTTGGGGGTCTGAATTCTAAAATAAAATAAGAAAATTCGAAATCTGACTTTTTGTATCTTGCAATTGTGACTTCCTTGCTCTGATTTATGAGTTAACTTCTTGCAATTGTTTTTGTTTCTGCAATGGAATAAAAATGTGGTTTTGAATGTGAGATGAATGTTAACTTGCAATTGCACTTAACTGCAAACTTTTAATTCTGAGAAGAAAAGTCAGACTGTAAGATTAAAAAGTCACAATTACTTTTTAGTTTTTTTTATCTGTGTTGGAAGTATGGAAATGTCAATATGTAGAATATGCAGCAAAGTAACAAGTTTTCCCGTAATTAAAATATAGTATTATAAATGTATATTACATGTTTTTTTTATGAAAACAAAACTTTATATAAAGTGCATCACTGCAGTGTGTGAGAATTGTGTGTGTGTGTGTGTGTGTGTGTGAGCTGCACGCATCCTCACGTGTTGTATGTGTGTATGTAGATGTGGTGAAGCGTGGCCTGCTGCAGACTGAACACGTAGACCACGATGCGATGTAAGATATCACTGGTCTCAGCGAAGAACTGGTCGAAGCCCCAGCATTTCTCCTGGTCTGCCTCGAGGATGTTGGCCAGCACTGGAGTTAGGAGACTCTGAAGACCCCTGGGACACACAAACACACCTCAGACACACTTCTCGAACCGAACCGGACCGGAGCGTCTGGAGACTCAGACTCACTTGGAGAGACTGCAGGAGATCGGCATCTCTGAGCTCCACTCGATCTTCCCGTTCTCAAACTTCTGATGACCCGAGATCGCGCCGGACGGCTTCTCTGTGATGATCTTATACCTGCCGGATCAACAACACTCAGTATCTAGACCATACGGACGAAACCAATCACTCGACTCACATCGCCATACTGACCTCATACGATTTTCTCATGACTTTTTAACCAAATGGCATTTAAAAAGGAAAAGATGTCCTTTTACTATTTCTCAGACAAAATACTGCACATTCCTTTGAGAAACCGAAATGTATTTTATGTCAAATAACAAAGCTAATCTGAAATTTTAACAATTGGCTTGGGTTGTTTTATTACATCCTTAATAGCCAAACTAAGGCTGGGCAATCTTCATATTTTACTGATATATATATATATATATATATGTGTGCACATATAAGCAAATGTTACAAATGTTACAAAGCACAGAATGCCTCCTCAGTCAAATAAAACAGTTGCCATGCCAACTTGCTACAGTAAACAAAGGCTTGTAAGGCTAGCTCCGCCTCTGGGCTCTTCTGATTCGTCCACTGTTTAGGAACTGACACTGATGTGTGTAAAAGTTTAATTAAAGTGAAAGTAAAAAAAAAAAAAAAGTGAAAAAGTGAAAAATAAAAATGAATTATTTTAATTTGACACTGCGTCTTTAAAACACAGTGCTCATGTAAAAGAGCAAGGTTTACATTTAAAAACACAAAAATTCAAAGATTTTGAGATAGAAAGTAAAGCTGTGGAAGAAACATATATTTGTGACAGGAAAAAAAGTCCCAGAATTTTTTTTTCAATGGAATTTGGATGTCACCCGGTGGCTATTTTTGGTATAACGCCTAAATAAAATCTCATCGAAACCTCAATTTTGTGTTTTTAATATTGGAACATAGCTTATGGCTTTAAATGGCTTTCTAATATATGCCAGTTGACTTTATTTATATATAAATTTTATATAAAAAATATTTTGTTAAAATATTTCATATAAAATAAAAAACTTTAGTACAAATACATTAAAACGTAAACTTCCATAAAAAAAATTTCCTTGTATATGAAATTTTTTTTTACTTTACATCAATTTAAGTTTAGGAAATGCATTTTCACATCTAAGCTCATTTGTTTTACATCAACACCATGTTGAAATTCATGTGAAGTTCTTTTCACTTAGAATAGAACTTTTTTAACCAAATTGTTAATAAAGAGAATTTTACTTGTGGTGTTTTTAAGTTGCCTAGTTAAATGTCAAATAAATGTGAAATTTAAATCTTGAATCAGTCAAACGGTTTCATCACGCATGTTCAGTCACGCGTGTGAATCTGAAGCGTGCTCGATGGCACTCACATGACTTCTTTGTTCCTGCGCGGCCCTTCGTACGGTCTGAACGGCAGGCAGCCGGTGGCGGCGTGATAAAACGTGACTCCGATGCTCCACAGATCCACCGTGGCTCCGTATTTCTTCTGGTGGTCTTTCCTCAGCACGGCTCGCTCGTACATGTCGGGATGCTGAAAACACACAGCGAGAGATCAGCGAGGACACGATTATAGAACCAGCTTCACTGACGAGATGTGCATGACAATCGTATTCGATTAATCGCGCTGCCCTAACGTTTCCCATCATCCTCCGCTCACCAGATACTCCTCCGTGCCGTAGAGCGACACGAACTGCTCGTCGTCCTCCAGCTCACGCGCGGCTCCGAAGTCGGTCAGTTTGTAGACGGATCGTCCGTCTTCTCCGATCACACGCATGATGTTCCCAGGCTTGATGTCTCGATGGACGATCCCGTACTCTCTCAGATGATTCATTCCGGCCACTGTCACAAACATCAGCACTGAGAAACTCGCAAAAAATAAAGCTATACATTCACACAGAACATGTATTTGTGTCCAAAAACATGATTTTTTTAAGCATGGAGAAGAACACCTCTGCTATGTTTGCGTTGAATAAAACGGTTGCCATGCCAACTTGCTACCGTAAACAAATCTTGCAACACTTGCTCCGCCTCCAAGCTCTTCTGATTGGTCCAATGTTTTGGAACTGACTTTGATTGAATTTAATTATATTAACTTGACACAGCATCTTAAAAAACACGACACTCGTGAGAAGCTGCGAGAGACGTGAAACGTAAATGCAGTGGACGTACACATCCGTCTAGCACATTTACAAAGAAAAACAACGGAAAAGTAGCATGTGTAAAAAGAAAACGCGAAACACTGATAAGGAATGCATTAAAAAAAAATATATTCGCATTGTATAATGCCTTCTCTGCCATGTTGCTATCAAATTAAACAGGTGCCATGCCAACTTGTTATTGTAAACAAAAGCCTGCAACACTTGCTCCGCCTCCAGGCTCTTCTGATTGGTCCACGTGTAAAAAACACCAAAACATTGTTCAGGAATGGATTTTAAAAAAATAAAATATTCGCATTGCATAATGCAAAATGCTTTCTGTTTGAACGGCCCCTAAAGAACCTTTTTCTGCTAAATACACCAATCTAGAACTTACCGACATCCTGCAGAACGATGAGGAACTCGTCCTCCGGGAGTCCGTAAGCGTTCGTCGGTTCCTCGAGAACCGTGTAGAGGCTTCCGCACGGACAGTACTCCATCACCAACACCTTGTGACGCGTGTTCGACTGACACACAACATAAACATTCAACAAATGATCATCATATTTCTGAATGACAAGAACACACAACAACAGGGACCTCTGATGTTCGTAGTTCGGAGAAAACAGGTATTACAGGTACGTATTTGTGAAAGTAAAACAGCATCAACATTTCAGCAAAAAACAGTCATGAAACAATAGAAACTAAACTGATATATTTAGATTTAGTCATTTATCAGATGCTTTTATCCAAAGCGACTTACAAATGAGGACAATGGGAGCAATCAATTGTAGTATTAAAACTACTATCAGATCCAAACCTAAAAGCTGAAACTGTATAAATACCAAATTGATAAATGCATACAACAATATGTAAAAACTTAACATTTAAATGAAAAAATTAAAAATAAAACAATATTAAAGAACAAAAAGGTTAAAGAGTTTCAAACATAGGTATAAAAGCCTAAAATGTATATTGGAAACAAAAAATATTCTGATATTATTTGTATATGAGCTGAAAGGTTTTTTTTTAGAGAAACAATTCACCTGTTTCTTCATCACGTTTGTAGAAAAGTAGCATTGCATCAGTGTCTCAGCAATGTATGCTCTGTAGTGAATGGGTGCCGTCAGATATGCTAATTTAATGTCTACAATACATAAAGTCCATAATCCATAATAACACTTCCTCCAGTGAAAAAGTGCATCTCCTTTTGTCTCTCACAGATTTATTTAGAGCTGTTTAAACACTGCTTGATCTGTGCAGATTTCTCTCCTGATTCAGACCAGATCACTTTTTCAGCATTATTACATCCATGGCCTTGTATTTTAACTAAAAAACATCTTAATGCTGGATTTTGTTTCAGATGTTAACTGATGGGACAGGAGTGCTGTGGATTATTGAGATGTTTTTATCAGCTCTCGTTCTGACGGCACCCATTCGCTACAGAGCATCCATTGCTGAGACACTGATGCATTTCTCCAAATCTGACGAAGAAACTAACTCTCAGATAGCCATTTCCATTTCTGGAGAAACTATTATTTTATATGAACTACATTTGACACAAAACTGCTGCTAAAATAAGATCGTTTTAAGACTGCGTCGGTCTCACCTCCTCTTCAACGGCGAAGAGCTTCACGATGTTTTTGTGGTTGAGTTTCTTCAGCACCTCGAACTCCCTCATCTGGACGTCCAGCGGACGCAGGAAGCTCAGGTTATTAAACACTTTGACCGCATAGAGATCGCCGGTTTTCTACAGACAGATTTTTAATGACGTTACATCTCTCAGAATAAGTGAACGAATCAATCAAAAGATTCACCGAATCAAAATCCACCTGAGAGAGCTCCTGACTGTGGGACAATGTAGCTGTTTACAACACAAAGTAAATGAAGTATAGACAGTGTCATATCAACATAAACACTTGGATACCTTGTGTCTACCGCGGTAAACGTTGGCTGTGGCTCCCTGACCCAGCAGGTCATTCATCATCCACAGATAGTTCGCTGTACTCTGCATGATGACTGTAAAGATTCACCTGGAAACACATTAGCATACATTACATATTCATGAGGAGCAGGTGCATTCAATACACAAACAACAGCATCAACACTGGCAATCGTACCACAGAAGAACTTCCCCATTTGTGTCACAAAAGCAGTCATAAGCAGCACAGGTATATTTGTAGCAGTAGACAATAATACATTGTATCAAAATTATCAATTTTTATTTAATGCCAAAAATCATTAGGACATTAAGTAAAGATCATGTTCTATGATTCTTGAATCTATGAAGATATTTCGTAAATGTCCTACAAATATATATATATATTTTTATTAATAATATGCATTGCTAAGAATTCATTTGAACATCTTTAAAGTTTTGTTTTATTTTATTTTTTTGAGAACGTGTAAACAACAATACAGAAGAAAAAACAGGCATCAAAAACAGAAACTCCAAAGATGATTAAGCAAAAATAAATAAATAAATAAATAAAATAAAGAGAGAGAGAGACGGGATATTGTGAAATCAGCTGCGGGATTGTTTCGCCGTGACGTCACACACACGCGGGAATTTCCCGCGTCAGCGCGTGATCGTTTCAGCCTGTTTTTGCGTGAAATTAGAATAAAATCACTTTAAAGAGACATAAAAGCAGAAGCGAGAACGAATCGTGTGGGTCGGATCATCTTAGATGGGTGTTTACGACATCGAAACCGCGTGAAACTAAAAGTAACGTTCCATTAAATATCTGACAGAATAAAGCGGTTGGTTATCGTGGTCTTAAGAAATTAATAAAGAAACAGACGAATATCCATAACTTTACATGCGCCTTTTTTATCCTATATGATAAATAAATAAATACACTTCGATCAAAACATTGCATTGGTACGTCAAACATTAGATTAATAATGTAAACACAGCGATAATATATTACTAATATGAATTAGATGACACGAGCGCTGTATGAGGATTATACGATGTATTTTATGCTAGTATTTGATGTTTATTTTCTCACCCCGAGAGCATGAAAGTCTCTTCCGTTTCCCGTGTTTTCATCACATGAGAGACGCCGAGGGACGCAGGCTGTGTGCGCAATCCCGAACTAGCGTACTAGAGTGCTACTATACTAGTGTACTACTTCTGCAGTATCGATGCTGTGAGCGTATGCGGTTGTTTTGTTTGTTTGTTTTTTGGTGCGCAGAAAGTAAAATATTAATAGCTCACAACGTTTATCGTTTCGTTTATAGTTTTAAGTATTATTTTAATTAAAGTATATACAGTGCGTACTGTCCGCTAAGTAGTATGTAAGTGTTCCATTGCGAACACATCCTCTTATGCAACCGTAAACATCATAGTAGAGGAGAACAAAAATATTTATTTTTTTATTTCTCTCTCTTTATTTATGTATTTATTTATTAATTTTATTACAGCAGCAGATGATGTTTCACAGACATGTTATTTCCAAGGGTTTTGTGGCGTGCCCGATATTTTTGTGCATCTTTAGAGGAGAGGAGGCTCAATTAGCAGAAGTGAACTCCAATGAATATTTAAAGACGTATAAATATAAATACATAATGAAAATGTGATATGGGCTACCATTATAAGTAATATCATCGTCATTCTTATAGTGGCTGCGTCATCTGAAAGCTACACGTGTTTTTGTATTGGAGGCGTCTTGTGTTTATATATAGTGAAGTTCCGATCCAAAGTAGCGCGAGTAGCAGAGTGGCGCAGCGGAAGCGTGCTGGGCCCATAACCCAGAGGTCGATGGATCGAAACCATCCTCTGCTAGCCTTTTTTTTTCATATTTGCTTTATTACAGTGCTGACATCTCAACATAAAAGAATGGCACGTATGTTAGTGAAAGAACTACGAGCTAGGATTTTACTAAAGCAACAGAATTCATAGTTACAGTGAATATTATTACTATTATTCGGTTATTATTGTGTTGTTATATTGTTTTAGTTTCGCTTGTTTACTTTTTAATATATATTTTTTATGTTATTTTAAAATATTTATTATGCTGTTATTATTCAATTTTCATCACACCCTTTGCGTAAATTAACCGTGGCTTAATTACTTAACCATCTTTTTTATTCATTTATTTTTTGCCATATTGACTTCAGTTTGTATAAGCACAGTTTTATTGCAAATAATTGCTAATGTAGCTAAATTGTTATTTTGGTTTGGAAAAATTTTGGTTTTATTTGTAGTAAAAAGCATGGTTAATTTTCTTAAGGGACTAGCTTCTGATATGTCCACACTTACACTCAGATTAAGCAAAATGTAAATAAGAGAAGGTGTGTAAAGAGAGGAGTGTTATTTACACACACACACAAACACACACACACACACACTAGTTTCCATGTTTTATGGGTTCAGGTGTAATGGGTTCTCTAGTGTAAAAACTGTTTTTTTCTATCCCTGTTATCTAAACACAGGAAACTTTCTGCTGTCTTAGATTCAGATTTATAGCAACAATGTCTCCGAAGCCTAGATTACTGTATTTGTGGGGACATTTGCTCCCAGTTACACACACACACACACACACACATAATATGCAACCATTTTCCTTTGAAGTGAGCTGATCTTTTGTTTATCAATGATTTACATTTAGGCAGAGCTCATAATTTTTCCAATAAATATTAGCACAAAACAGAATCATCAGAGAAGAACAGCTTTCATGGAGATTAAAGCAGGACTAGTTCAGCGCCACACCTAAGCACACCTTCTGCTTTGTTTGAACTTCCAATAATAAATCGCCTTCATCATCAGACAGTGCTTGAAATAAATATGGTTTCATATTTCCAGCTGGTGATGTGGATGTTTATTCATGTGCAGAACATGTTCCATGAAGATGATTTGTCGTAAATTAATTTCTGATTAGTATTATGCGTTGCTAAGAATTTCATGTGAACAACTTTATTAGTGATTCAATATTTAGATTTTGTTGTTGTTGTTGTTGTTGTTTGCACCCTCAGATTCCAGATTTTCAAATAGTTGCATCTCGCCCAAAATACTGTCCTTCTAACAAACCATACATCAATGGAAAGATTTTTTATCATAGAGTAATAAATAGACAGAGCTGTCATTAATTCGAATGTCACGTTCACCTGCGCGCTCAGGTGTGATGAGGCGCGCGCGCGCGTGGCGGCGCTGTCGGGTCGCGCGCGGGGGTCGGTGAGGCGGAGCGCGCGTCAAACTCAGGCTCGCGCTCTTCATTTGGTCATTTAACGGAAAACTCAGTGACAGACACCGTTCCCTGCCGAGCCGTGCGTGTTTGTGCTTCTGCCATGCGGTAAACGCGGGAAGAAACACAGAAACAGGTGAGTGTGTGTTTAACGTACACACCACACACACGCGCGCGCGCACTTGTTTGTTATAGATCGCGGTTGTTTTTAAATGTACTCTTTCTTTGTAAACACAAAAACAGCTCGTTCGCGGTGTGTTGTAGCTAGCGTGTATTATTTAGTGTGTTGATCACGGTTCCGTTCCGTTCGCTGAATTAACGGCTGCGCGCGGTAAATACTGTCCCGGTTGCCATGGCAGAGCCGGTCACGCGCACGCGCCTGTAATACTAATGCGCTATTAATGTGTTTAGCCTTCACTAATGCTTTACATTAGTGATCAGATATTATAATTACTTACATCTTTACAATTGTGTTTATATCACTGCTGAGATCAGACTTCACTGATGCATGTGGTAACGTATTATTTGTTACTCATTTAATGTAATGCTTTCTGACTACTTTATTTTTTATTAAGCGTTCTTTTTTTATCTAACTTGGTTTAAAGTTACCACTAAATGTACCATATTGGTATAAAATTCATAAGTCATGTGTAAGTCGCTTTGGATAAAAGCGTCAGCTAAATGACAGAATGTAAATGTAAATATATATATATAATAAAAAAAAAAAAAACAAAGACAGAGAAAAAATATAATCCAACATCATAAAACGCATTAAACATTATATCAAGGTTTCGCAAACTGGGCTTAATTTAAGAACTGCAGTGGGTTTGTGAGTTGACAGAACGCTAATATTTAATCAAATCATAAAAATATTTGTTTACCTTCATGTCTATGACCAAGAACTGACACCAAAGAACTGTAAACATGCAAATGTATCATCACATTATTGAAATATTAACTTCCCCAGAGATACTTCAGCTAAATATTTTAGGTTTGAAGGACAAAAACGTTTGGCAATCACTTCATTACATCAACAAACATTAACAAAAATGAATCCAGGCATGACATATATATACCCAAAGTCTTCCAGGTTTTAAATATTTTGTCTAAAACGCTCTCTGGATATGATGACAGCTATAGCTATTGTTTCATACACAGTCTAATTGCTTTATAAATACACATTTAAGACGAATTCAGGGGGAATCAGTAAATTAAGAGTAACTAAATGCCACTGTGAGAACAACATGTAATCACATGCTCCATAAAAAGTCATTGTAATCTGATTCTAAGCATTTTTTAAGTCCTTCTTTAATGCATGAGTGCTGTCGATGATTTAGCACTTGCTCTGTAGTTCAGAGAAGCTCTTATCTGAGACGGTTCTGTGTAGGGAAGTAAATGGTTAACGGCATTGAGACAGAGCCGCTCTCTCCAGTGAGTTTCAGTTATTGCTGCTATGAGCGGAGCAGGTCCCAGTGCTACGGGTTAAATATGGAGCCCTGTTACATAAGCGCTAATATTTCCACTAATTGAATTGAGTCGTGGTGCTGAGACGTGTTACAGGGTTTAAGGGTTTCTCTAGAGGAGCTTTAACCTGAACGTGAGCTTTCTAACAGGATTGATGAGATGCTCTTCACTAATATCTGAAGCGTTGGGAAACGATTTCAAAGAATGCAATACAATATTGTGTGTTACTCCCTAAAACAAGTTTGTTTTCAATCTAAAAAGTTATATTTTTGATAAAAGCCCTTTTAAAACAAACGTTAAATAAATATACATGCTGAAGGACCGCATGAAGAATAGGATACTTTTTCTATATTCATATAAAATTATTTTTTCTTATTAGCATGGTTAAACTGGACTATTGAAGTTAGCATCACTAATTAAATGGGATTAAATACACGTGTTGTTTAATTGCATCATATTCTGAGTACACATTCCATTGTTTTTATTAATTACGCCGAGATTTAGTCTAGACTACAGTAACGACATCACACACTCACTCCTGATTTCTGTCACCGTGGCAACACTAGAACTGTCAGTCAAGACATGGAAACAAAGTAACTGTTTGAAAAAGTAACTGTAGATTTCAAAGCACTGTGTACTGCATTATAACCAACAGTGTTATGTTAAGACTTGTGCTCCATCATGTTAAAGACAGCAGCTGCGTCTGGGACCATGTGAAACCTCCTCTGGCCCCAGGCCTGGGATTCAGGAGTATTTCTGGATGTTCTCAGCGTTTGTTTTTTGACGTCAGCTGTTTGTTTGGCAGCTCGTTGTGAAGTCATTATGGCGTTTTGTCTCTGCGAGAGAATCTCAGTCGACTGAAACCGAGCTCATAGGTTTGTTGTCACTCAGATTTTTCACTATTGGGTGTTTGGCACATTCACGGAGCTTGTTTGGTGGAGGCTGGAGTCTCTGGAGGATTTCTGCTGTTCTGTGTTGTTCTGCAGTCTTTGTTGGGAGAATTTAGTTTTACTCAATTCCTCTAAACTCTTCAAAATAAAGGGTTTTGCCAACCATTTTGGCTCCAAAGAACCTTACAGTAATACATTCCAGAACTATTATCTAACATTTTAAGACCCTTCAAGTATATTTTGATCTGCCAGATTCTGCCAATGAGAACATCTTAACTTCTCTTATAATGAGAAGTGTTTTCCGTTCCAATGCGCTACTTCTCTGTAGTTTTTCTATGTAAATGCGTGCTAGAGGAATGTGGATAATATCTAGAATATTTCACATCTTGCATCTTTTACAGCTAAAAGATTTAAAAGTTAAACGATTTTTACACGCAGCGCTGCTCATCAGTGTCAGTTCCAGAGCAGTGGACCAATCAGAAGAGTGCGGAGGCGGAGCAAACGTTGCCTGCTTTTGTTTACAGTAGGTTTACTTTACGGCAACATGGTGGAGGAGGCGTTCTGCGCTTTTAAAAAAAAAAAAAAAACCCTCCTGAGCTCAGTGTCTTGTGTTTTTAAGCCCTCAAGTGATGTGCTGATTTTAGAAACTGCAGTATGCGTCGTCTCATTGAGTTTTAAGACGACACGCTCCTGTATTAGAGCGAAACATGCCTGAATTGAGCGAGTTTCGTCCTGCCTTATCTACAGAGTCATTACGTCCTTTATTGTCCTCCTTTCATAGCACAGCTGCTCCTGTGACGACCTCAGAGCACAATGACCTCTGATTCTCTGACTTCCTTCAAGCGAGCGACAATCAGAGCAGAAGTGTCTGAGATACACACGCAGGCTGTGTTTGACAAACAGGTTTCCTAATGAGATAACCAGACTCATTAACTGATCACTCTGCTCTCTATCAGAAGGACAGCAAAACAAACGAGATGTTCAGAGTTCAGAGTTCGTCATGTGAGCGCGTCTCGGCTGTGTGTTCAGGGTGAAATGACCTTCTGATGTTGTGCTGTAACTCTGTGTTCTTTTCTGTCTTTACTATCTCTCTCTCACACACACACACACACACTTACACCCACTCTCTCTCTCTCTCTCTCTCACACACACACACACACGCTCACGTCACAGTCATTCAAAATTTTTAATTTTTTTTAAAGAAGTTTATCTGATCAAAAGTTGTGAAAATACAGTTAAATTGTGAAATATTATTACAGTTTAAAAAACTGTTTTCCATTTTAATAAACTTCAAAATATAATTTAATTATGTGATTCAAAGTTGAATTTTATCAGCCATTACTCCAGTGTTCAAGGTCACATGATTCTTCAAAAATCACTTCATAGTCAGTTTAAATAGAAAAAAAATTATATTTCACAACATTAAAAGTTATTGATCAAATAAATGTAGCGTTGACGAGCAGAAGAGACTTTAAAAACATTAAAAATCATACTGACCCCAAACTTTTGAACGGCAGTGTACAGTGTTCTCTCTCTCTCTCTCTCACACACACACACACACACATACACACACACGCAGTGAGAACTGGATCATATCCTCAGAGTAACAGCTCATTTCACACTCAGTACAGTACAGACTGTCTCTGATGAGTTATAAAGGATCAAATGTGCTTTACTGTCTCCTTATTCACCACAGCCTCCAATCACGACCATGTGTGTGTGTGTGTGTGTGTGTGTGTTCAGTCACTGGTTAATTAGGGATCACAGTTCTTTCAAAACAACAGGAGGAGGGTTGTTTGTGTGTGTGTTTTCATCACTACAGAGTGGAGACAGAATTGTTACCATACGTTCCTAGATATCTGAAAAAAATCTATTATATATATATATAAAATACAGTGGCATCTTTAATAGACTAATGCACAAATCAGATGTTTTCAGATCAGCTAGTGTATTTATATATATATATATATATATAAATCATGGCCAATTTATTGCTTTATATTTGCTTGCACTGTATGTTTCAAAGCTATATTTACTTTAATTCTTAACAATAATTAATTAATTATTAATATATTGATTAATTATTCAACAGAATTATAAAAAAGTAGCCTGCTTATGTAATTTAATAAAAATGCACACACATGTTTTATATAATCGTGATGCATCGTGATTTTATATTGAATTGAATCGTTGACATGATGATCGTAATCTAACTGAATCGTGCTGATTCACACTCCCAGTAAATATCAGTAGCTCTAATCTGATAAATGTGACTATATCATATGAAGATATTACAAACATTAATATCATGAATTTCTGTAAAGCTGCTCTGAAACTGTGTGTATTGTAAATAAATAAAATTTTAAATTTAATTTAAAATTAAAGTCCACGTAAAAAGTGTCGGGGGTGTATTTGTAGCAATAGACAACAAAACATTGTATGGGTCAAAATTATACTTTTTTTTATGACAAAAATCATTAGGATATTAAGTAAAGGTCATGTTCCATGAAGATATTTCCTACCGTAAATATATTAAAACTGAATTTTTGATTAGTAATATGCATTGCTAAGAACTTCATTTGAACAACTTTAAAGATGATTTTCTCAATATTTAGATTTTTTCGCTCCCTCAGATTCCAGATTCTCTAATATTGTCCTCATAACAAACCTCACATCAATGGAAAGATGATTTTAAGCTTTCAGATGTTGTTGCTGTGGTGTCGTCACACAGCTTCTGTTTGATCAGGTTGTGTGTGTGTGTGTGTGTGGTCACTGGACACACACTGTAAGAGCGTCATGTGACACGTGCGAGGCGTGACCTCGGGCGAAGGGTGCGGCCGGATCGGGTTCCTGGAGGTCACAGAGGTCAAGAAGGTTCTGGTTCCACCTGCTCCTGTTTCTCTGCTGCGCGTCGCACCTGTTCCATCTCTACATTCATTTATTTACTCATTCATTTCTTTGAGGTTTAGTGGATAGAGAAGTACATGTGGAAATAAGACTCGTGAATCATCAGCATCAGCTCATCAGTAAAACCTCGATCAGTGACTTCCTCATGACCTCCAGAGATAAGCTCACGCCTCACATTCCAGTCTTATTTTAGGATCAATAAAAAAATTTTTTTTTGCTAATATTAAAAAAAAATTTTTTTTCGTTTTCACTAATTTTGTTCAACTTATAGGTTTTTTGTTGTCAATAAATGTGTAGTTTTACTTAGTTAAAATTGTATTTATTTTAGTTTATTTTAAAGTTATTAAAGTTATTTTAGTACTTAAACTTACATTAAATGAAAATAAGAAATTAAAAAAAAATTTTTTTAAAGAATATATAATAAATTAAGTTTGTTATATATTACATAATAAAATATGTAGTAAAATAATACAATAAATGTCCTTTCCTGGAAGAAGTTCCTGTGGTTCCTTGACCTCCAGCTGTAGGTGGAATGAGCTAATTAAACATTAAACTAACAAACAAAGGTTGTTTTCCGCTGTTAAGTGCTAAAGTTAAACGATTCAATTGACGACAGAAGAATCTGCTGCAGAACCGAACAGATAATGAAGCCTCAAGCTGATGATGTCATGGAGCACCCATGTCTGGGTGGAGCGGAAACCAGGAAGTAGAGCATCCAGTGTAAACACAGAGCAGATGACCTTTGACCTTCTAAAGTGTGTGTGTGTGTGTTTCCACGTCAGTTGTCATGTTGAACATGTGATTATAGTTCACTGAGTCATTTGACTCTAATCAGTGATTTTGTGCTGGACGGTCTAATAGTTTCTATCAGAAGTGTTCATGTTATATCAGAGCGGCATGATCTTCATAAATCTAGTCTTTTCCTTAATCTTTGGACAGACAGAGGATTTCATTGTAGCTTATACAAGAGTTCAGTAAAGCCACTGAATCACGTTGTTACACCAGTTGAGTGAGTCAGTGATTCAACAGTTCAATCGAGTGACTGTGAATCACTTGAATCATTTATGCAACCGATTCATTTAAAAATACTTTGAGCGAGTCATTGAATAATTCATTTAATCGATTCATTCAAAAACACTGAAATGAAACACTTTGCTGTACTTTCAGAAAGTCATTGATTCATTATTTAAACAGTTCATTTTAATGCTTTTTAATGCTGATTCATTTAAGAATGAATCGAGTCTCTTTGAGAAAGTAATTTGAATCATTCATTCATTCAACTGATTTGTTCAGATAAACTGATGCATTGAGGAATGAATGTCTTTGGTTCATTAGTTGTAATCGATTCTCTCAAACACGCTGATTTACTAAGATATTAGTCATTAATTCATTTATTCAACTGTTCAGAAACATTGATTTGTCTTTATGAATGAGTCATTTGAATCATTCATGCAATGATTCCTTTAGGAATCACGAAACGAAACAAATTCACCGAGTCGTTGAATCATTCATTCAACCAAAGATATATTTTCAACAGATCGTTTCAGTCTGATCTCAATAGTTTGAGCGTCTTTCAAACAGGCTGTTATTGAAGGATGAGCCGTTCAAGACTATATCTGACCTCACTTTAGTTTATGACTGACTATATTAAGATAATGTAATGGTTAGGAACCCTATCATTAGCCTGCGAGAAAATAATAAATAAAAGAGAGGGAAACGTTGATGATACGGCCGTCATGTGTGTGTTTGGTTGCTCCAGCGCTGATTGATTGCTGGGTGTTTCTGGGACGCTTCTATTCTGAGTCTTAATTACTGGCTTCAGTATTTCTCCAGCGCTGGAGAAGCAGTGATTTCAGATGAATGCTGAATGCATGTAGATCAGCCGTCTCGTCTCGCCTCGTCTCCTCTGTGAGCAGATTGTAAATGAAGTCCAAACAGAGGAAAGTTTCACGCTTCTCCTTACAATCCCACTGAATTTAAAGTGCTTCCTACACAGACAAACTACTATTTACATACTGTAGTTGTCATGAAATACAGAATAAGATGTGGTTTTGATTCAGAGTGACCTGTGACGTGAGAGATTCACCAGTTGATGTGTCTCAGTTTGAACCATATGTGAAGACTTCATTTTTTTGGACACCTTTGACCTCATATTACATATTACTAAAGGAATTTTTCATATGTTCATATGTTACCTGTGTTGTATTCACAGGCCTTATAAAGATCTTTATATAGCTGTGTTTAATAGGATCAGGGCAGGTTTGTGATGTCAGCTAGCGCTGAGGATTCTGGGTAGACACAGGCCATGAGACACAGAGAAGAGCTAACAGGATTAAAGAGGAATAATGTGCAGCGTATGGATTCACAGAAACACAGTGGAGAGATACTGGGCTTCATTATCGTTACAATAATAATAAAAAACAATAAAAAATACAATAATAATATAAATAAAGTAAAATAAAATAATTATATAAATAAATAAAATAATACAAAATATAAATCAGATGACAAATAAAAAATATATAAATAAATAAAATAAAAAATATAAATGAAATGACAAAAAAGATAAATATATAAAAGTATAAAATATAAATGAAATGACAAATTAAATAATACAAGTAATGTAAATAAATAAAATAAAAAATATAAATGAAATGATAAATATAATAAAATATATAAATATATAACAAATATAATTAAAATTACAAATGAAATTACAAATAATATAAAAATATAAATAAATAAAATAATAAAAAATATAAATAAATAAAATTATAAAAGTTATAAATATAATAATACAAATTTAAATTACATGACAAATAAAATAAAATATATAAATAAATTAAATAATATAAATATAAATAAATAAATTGATAGAAAAATAAATAAAATTATACAAAAATGAATAAGTTAAATAAATAATAATAAATACATAAATAAATGCAATGTATGTTGTTGTGGTTAAGATCCAAATGTAAAACCACTTGTATGAAGGTAAAAAAAGCCTGTTTGTGATGTAAAACAATGGCAAGTCCTGATTTAGAAAATCTTTAACAAACAGACCTGATTTGACAAAGATTGATGCTTTTATATTAACCTGCAGAACTTCTAATGATTCAGCAGACTGCATTAGACTCCAGCAGATTTATGTTTTGATCGTGTAAAAACTGAAGAGGTTTTCCAGAATCTGCGTGTCCCAGCATCCTTTGCGCTGGAGTGGATAATCACAGACCTGTGTGAGTTTGTAAAGCTCCTCACAAATCCTCTTAAAGATTCCACAGTGAGAAGAAGCGGCACATCGTGGAGGCTGTGAACAGGTACGAGTCGAGAGAGAGTTTGTTCTGTGATTCACACAGGTGTGCCATGATTCCTCAGTCAGTGTTTGTTTGATGTGGCTCGTGTCGATCCGTTTCAGACGTGATGCTGATGCGGGAGCAGAAACCTGTCTGAATGCTTCGTTTGATGTGTTTCAGTCGAACAGAAGTGATTCATGTGTGATGTGAATCATCTGATGACAGTATTGATGATAGAAGTGTCACCAAGGCTGTGTTTATACGATCAAAAATACAGTAAAAATTGTAAAATATTATTACAATTTAAAACAGTGTTTTCTATATGAATATCTGCTAAACTATAATTTATTTCTGTGATCAAAGCTGAGTTTTTAGCAGCACATTATTCTTCAGAAATCATTTGTATATGCTGATTTGCTGCATCAGTGTTGATCATTTTCGTGGAAACTTGATACATTTGTATTTTTCAGGATTCACAGATGAATAGAACGTTCAGAAGAACAACATTTATATTTGTAACAACATTTGTATTCGCTCCTTGAGGAATAAAACTACAGTAAAATCCACATTTTTGAACGATTTCCGCTTAAATATTGAGTGTTATCAACATTGATAACATTGTTTTTTGTTCTTGTTGTTCTTATAACGTTGGATCGTAATGCTTCCAGTCTTTTGGCCGGCGGGGGACTGGATGTAAAGCTGTAACTCAGGGTTTGTAGTGGAACAGACTCCAGTCGTCTGACCCACAAACAGTCTGTGATCTGATCAATCATTCATACGGTCAGCAGCTGCTGGACACCATCTGTGTGTGTGTGTGTGTGTGTGCGTTACTCAATCGGCCAGATTAACCTGCTAACGGCCCACACGGGGTTAATTATAGACGTATGTGTGGCGACGAGTGTCTGATCATTCATCATCTCTGAGTTCGATGCACTGAGCCTGAGCTCAGAGGAGAAATAAACCACACAGAAGCTGCTTCCCAAGTTACAAAATCAGATTCACTGATTCAGATTCACTTCTGGTGAGAAAGGGCCCTGACAGCTGACAAAGAGCCCAGCTCGGGTGGCTTCATCCAGCACTGATTACACAACCAGAAAATTTGATCTTTGTTTTGTGATTGTTTCATAAATGAATATGAGTGGTATGTGTGACTCTCAGTCTCTCTGAGCAGTGAGACAGCATTGATGAAGATGATGATGATGACGATGATGATGACGCTGTTTTTATTGTGTTTCAGTGGATGATCTGTGAGCGCAATGCAGAGTCCAGACATGAACGGATTCGCCGGAGTCACAGCGCAGTCTTCACAAATAAAGTAAGCCAAACAATCATAACAACTAATGAGATTAAAAAAAAAAAAAAAAAAAAAAAAAAATGAAAAATTACTTTTTGTATGAAATGATACAGCAAATATAAAAGTAAAACCACCATGTGTTGAAAGCGAATCACTGAATCATTCATTTTACCAATTCATTCAAGCGACGATTCATTCAGTAACTTGCTGCGTCCCAATTTGCCTACTACGTTCTAAAAGTATGTACTTTTTTTCATACTTTTGAGAGTAGTATGCAAGTTTTGGGACACACTACTTCGTTATAACTTCGTCTTTAACGGATGCTCTGTTGCTTAGTTACGTGGATTCTGTCACCTTTTAAACTGCCTGTCAATCATCTTGTCACATAATCGCATCATTTACATTTGCTTCATTTAATTTCCTAACATACTGGAGAAAAATGCTCATGAGAACTGCTCATGTGTTTTCATAATGATGCATTTTAAAAGTTAATGACCAAACGTATCTTTATAAAATGTTGCTGCAGATTAAATATAATGCGGATAACATTAAATAAATGTTTTTTCATCAGTTTAAACATTGATTATTCTCTACCTGTTCGCCAGTCTCGCATATCCGTCATGTTTGTAGTTTTTCAACACTTTTTATACGTGTTTGTAGTTCTTATTGAATCTCTGTTTAACATGCAGTGTGTTGTGGGTAATATTAGCCATTATCTGCACCAATCTGCACCATCCGTGAATCTTTGGGATACTCATTTTAACATACTATGATTTGGGACATTTTGGACGGATGGTATGTGAATAAGGACGCAATCTCTCTGAATGAGTCACTGAATCATTGACTCACTTGATTCATTCAAACCATGGATTCACTCAGTAATGAATCATCGCTGTGTGTTGATCAGAGACTCACAACGGTTCCGCCGCAGCTTTGATTGGATTTGCCAAATTGATCAAATTTGCAACACAGTATTAGTTTTTGTATATTGAGGGGTTGAATCAAATCAATATCACACTTTGCAGTTCACTGAATCACTCAGTTTTATTTATTAGATGGATCATTAGGGTTTTTGGTGTGACTCGAGTGTGATGAATCTGATGTTTTATTGATGCTACCTCTGCTCCTGATCTATTGAACACATTCATTATTGATCTGTCGCACAATTAGTGTGACTAACAGATCAAGTGTCCACTTTTCTCATTAACCCCACACACACACACACACACACACACACTCAGGCCGTGAGAGACTGTGGACAACACATGCATCACAATTAATTCACTAATCCTAGAAGAACAGCAGAGAAAGTGTGAGTATGGATGAGCGCTAGTGTACTAACTCTCTCTCTCTCTCTCTCTCTCTCTCTCTCTCTCTCTCTCTCTCAGCGGTCATGGCTCACTGTCTCCAGATGTTCCTGCCAAAAGGATGGGTGGTAAAGCTCTGTACGGTAAGTGTGTCCCCCTGCTGTCTGCGTAGGGAACTGCAGCGCTGCTGAACCCCTGAACCCTCAAAACACTGTCACCGTGACGTGAAGAACATGATGAAGACCTTTTGTCTGATTCCCAGGAGGGATTCATATGGATATATAACACATCTGAGTCGTATTTCACCACAATAATAATAACAGTACATGTCTATTCAAGTCAAGTGGCTTCATACAATACAGCTTCACGGTAGTAAACAGAAAAATAACAGTTTTAATGAAGCACAATTCATCAGTCAGACTAATTCAATATCAAGCAGCTCTACAGAAGACACTAGAGTCATTAATCAGATTAGTGTTAAATGAAATTAGTTCAATTTCAGAGTCATTATTCAGTTATTTTCAATCAAAATGATATGTTACAATATTTATATGCAGTGCACTCATCAAATTGGGAGGAAAATGTATTTTATTGTCATGAAAATACAGGCTTTGTTTGCTTTACTGAGAGCAGTTTTGTGAAAAAATTGCTTTTTATGGAACGTAATGCGATGTGTTACTTTTACGTTACTTTTTGTCACCTGTGCTGGGATTAATTTTTTTGAATAAGGTGAAGATGTAAGATGTGAGATGTTCTCAGAGTGTGTGTGTTTGTGTGGGTATCACATCATAGCAGAGGTTAAAGGTCACAGTGAAGAAACCTACACGTCAGTCACTGTGTGTGTGTGTGTGTGTGTGTGTGTGTTTTCTCTGCACCGTCGCTCTCAGGAACAGATGGAGTGTATTTCCTCCACACCTCTGCCAAACACAAAAAGAAAGGTATAAGCCGATGTGTGTGTGTGTGTGTGTGTCCAGTTTCTCCTCTCATGCTAGTTTCCCAGCTGAATCTATGAACTCCTCACACTCGTGTGATTTGATGTGTTCGGTTTTGTGCGTCCACATGGAATCTGTTCTAGACTGAGGCTGATCGTTCAGTCGAGCTTCAGAATCACGACAGAAGATGTGAATAACTGCAGATTCCATCTGGACACGCTTGTGTGCCTCTGATGGAGATTATATAACAACATCTGCTCTTTCCTCAGAGCAAAGGAAGAACTACACCAAAAACAGCATCAACAGCCTGACGGACACGTCACAGTACCATGTGGAGGTGAGACACGCATCTCTTCAGGAGATTAAATCAATCACTTCAGACTCCAACTATTGAACACACATAACTCACTGTAAACCACAGCTTCACGGGGCTTATTGCTCTTATAAAATGGTTATTTCATATACGCAGTAAGGTTTCACAGAATAAAACAGAGCAAATAAAGTATAATGATGATATTTATAACAACAGTATTGTTCCACCTAACAATGAAGCTCCTCAGAGTCTGCTGTGGCTGTAACAAAGTGGTTGCCGAGCAACACACAAATGTAAACAAAGGTGTCTGTTACTTTGTAGCGTCAGTCAGCTGTGAACGTGGCTCAGCCAATCAGCATCAAGCACTGGAACTAACCGGTTTATTATATACTCTTATGAATATTTCAAATGCGCTTTTATTTATTTTTTACAACTTCATTTTAAATTTAAAGTATTAGTCATTTTGACATTATTAGTAGTTTCTGTTATTATTATATATGTCTGTATAGTTTTTATTAATCAGTTTAAGTGTGAATTATTTTAGAGCATGAATTTAAACAAATCTTAATTCTAATCCAGACATTTATTTTATTTCAAGTAGCAAAAATGTTTTTTAATGGTTTGAATTTAAATAACTAGATAATGAAGTAAAATTATTTATGTAGCACTTCTCCAAAACAGATTAGTGTTAATGTTGCAAAATTCATGAATTGTGAATTCAGATCAATTCGGTTCAAGTTTTGTTCTCGTCCGATAGTATCAATGCATTTAAACTGATAATATTACTGAATGTTAACCATCTTTTAAAGGGGACTTGACTTTTGTCTCCTGCAGCATCTGACCACGTTTGTGATGGACCGTAAGGAGGCGATGCTGACCATCGAGGACGGCATCAGGAAGCTGCGTCTGCTGGACGCTAAAGGCAAGGTGTGGACGCAGGACATGATCCTGCAGGTGGACGGGAAAGCAGTCAGCCTCATCGACAACGACAGCAAGGTTTGTGTGCAAAATAGAGCGCTGTCGTTTTGTTTTTTTATATTGAGATTCTGGTTCTCTCAAGATTCTGAAGACAAAACATTAGACAACTAAACAAAATCCTGTGTAATTGATGAATTAATGATTCAATGACTCACTCAAGATTCACTGGTTTCATTACTGGATGAATCAGTGTTTTGGAACGAATCTTTTGAATGATTCAAAGACAAATACATTTGAACAGCCACCTACTGGTGTAACAATGTATTCAATACATCTTTATGCGAAGTGTCAAATTACCCTGATTTAATGCATTTTGAAAAAAACACACAGGAATTCATAGGCAGAATCGAAATTAAGTTTCACAGTGGAAATTATGTTATTTAAAGGGATAGTTCACCCAAAAATGAAAATTCTGTCCTCATTTAGTCACCCTCGTGTTGTTCCAAACCAGTATGAGTTGCTTTCTTATATTGAACATAATATATTTTATATTTGAATATATTTTAAAGATTGCTGGTAATCAAACAGTTGGTGGTTCCCATTCACTTCCAAAGTTTTTTTTCTCCTACTGTGAAAGTCAATGGGAACCACCAACTGTGCACCAACATGCAATATGAGCAGTTTTTAATCTAAATTAGATTGTTTTAAACAAAGTAGCGCTGCACTTATGAACTTTAATATGCATTACACAGAGGCAAGATAAACAGAAAAAATACCATCTAAAGCCTTCTAAAGACAGTGATTTCCCCTCAGACATACATTCATATAAACTCCTAGCCCTAAATGAATCGTGATTGTTTAGCATCTCGACCGATTTGAATTGATCTTCAACCGGTTAATCATTACATCCCTAAAATAGAATCTTTTGGGAAATTTCCAGAGCGCAAACACAAATACTCAATGGAGCCTTGACTTAATCAAGTTTTGCTAGTATCCTATTATTACAGTTTTAACTGAAGAAAAGTGTCAATAGTGTGAGTCTCATGCAGAATGTGTGAGAGATGGCAGCCAGGCCTGAAGTGTCTGACTTTACTCCAGTGATGCGTGTATGGGCTGATCATGCGTGTGTTTCAGAACGAGCTGGAGAACTTTCCTCTGGCCTCGATCCAGCACTGTCAGGCCGTGATGAACGCCTGCAGCTACGACTCCATCCTGGCTCTGGTGTGTAAGGAGTCTGGTCAGGGCAAACCGGACCTACACCTGTTCCAGTGCGACGACATCAAGGTCTGGTCTCACTGCTTCACGTGTTTGCTGACCGACAACTACTGAGTACTTGTATTAATTAACTACATGTACTTACTTATAGGATTAGGGTTACTTCATGTAATTTTGCATCATTTATTATATAGTTTTATATTTATAAAGCAAATGCACAAACCCAAATAGGTAATAAAATAGTTATTGCCCTTTGCAATAGTTAAAATGTGCATAAGTAACTGGAATTTAATTGCTGATTACAGTTATATTTATTTTGTAATTAAATCAGGCCAATTTGATCCACATGGACATCGAGAGCGCCGTCAGCGACAGCAAGGGCGGGAAGGTCAAGAAGCGTCCAGAGGTGCTGAAGTAAGTCCAGCGCTTGTGAATTATGAAGATGTCTGTTGCCACGGTTACGCAGCATCCGTTTCTCTGTGTCCATCAGAATGATCCTAAAGAGTGACGGGACCATCCCTCCGCCCCCAGGAGGCCCCGCCCCCGAGCTTCCAGCAGCTGTCAATCAAACGGATGGCAAGAGCCGAGTGGCCAGTTGGACTCCGTGGACCAATGAGCAGCAGGAGGGTAAGAAGAGGCGTGTCTATCATTAACCCTCGAGTTCCTGTTCCAGAGTTTCACTGTGTGTGTGTGTGTCCTCAGATGATCCACAGAGACATTACACAGAGCTGGATGGCTCTCCTGGGATGAGCGCATCGCAAGTGGACAGAGATGTGGTGAGTATTTACACTGATACATCACATCCTGTTCCTGTTCCTGAGAATGCTTAATAAGTCTTAGGAAGCATACATTTGATTTTTTTAATTTCAAGGTTATTAAGTCTTAAAAAGAGTGTGTATGCATGTATGCAGTTATATGCCCCCCAAATGTCCATATACACAGTCATTTTTGCCTGTTTTTGTCTTTTATTTATATCATATGATGTATTTATATCAAAATATCACATGAGCAAAAGTGTCTTTTTCCCAAATATCAGCACAAATGCAACTGTGATATTTATTTTTTACAAGTCACATAAACGATAATTTACATTTTAGACACAACCCTAGTCTGAGCAACACATACATTTGATTGGTAGAGGTTTTTATTCTAAATAAATTGAATTTGAATGCTAGAGTGTGACATAAAAGGTGATTTCTATGCATAAGTATAATAAATTTAATTTGATTAATATTACCCCTTAATAAAAAAAAAGTTATTTTCTGTCACTGTTGTTAATGATTTTTTATTTATCCAGGTCTTAAAAAGCCTTAGAATTAGACTTGTGATGCAACCCTGTGCCAGCCAATGAGACGAGCCCATCACTGCAGATAAACTGGGCCTGTTTTAAATATTTTTTACCGGCTAGGAAACAGTTTTTGTGGAATTGTATTAAATACAGGCAAAAAAAATTGGGGAAACAAACCAAATAATGATTTATTTATTTTTGGGTAAAAATTTTGATTGCAATTTTATAATTTGATAATATTTAGCAGTGGATAAAACACATCATGAAGACTTTCAGTCAGTTTGATGGTTGTGCGAGAGTCATGTTGGTGTTGCAGATGTCTGTCTATGTGCGTGTGTGTGTGCACATGTGTGTGTGTGCCTACAGCAGATTGTAAAATACTGATGTGTGTTACAGCAAATCCTAAATCACATTCTGGACGACATCGAACACTTCGTCACCAAACTGCAGAAAGCCGCCGAGGCCTTTAACGATCTCTCAAAACGCAAGAAAACCAAGAAGAGCAAAAAGAAAGGACCCGGAGGTAAGCATCTCCACACATCCTCATCATCCTCATCATCATCAGTGTGTCATGAGCGTGTTTGCTGTGTATGTCTTTAATCAGAGGGAGTTTTGACGCTGAGAGCTAAACCTCCATCTCAGGACGAGTTTATCGACTGCTTCCAGAAGTTCAAACATGCCTTCAACCTGCTGGTGAGTGACGTCGAACAGGTTACCATCCCAATTACAAACATTAGAAAATTTCATTTATATGATCTGTGATGTGATTATTGATTGACATTTCAGGGGAAGTTGAAGAACCACATTCAGAACCCTAGTGCTGTGGATCTGGTCCACTTCCTGTTCAATCCTCTCAGACTGGTGCGTCTTCTGATCATGTGTGTGTGTGTGAGTGTGGAACAGTTGTTCTGTCAGACTGACGTTTGTGTGTGTGTGTGTGTGTGTCTCAGGTGATCCAGACGTCTGGAGGAGTGGATCTGGCTAAAAGCGTGATCGTTCCTCTCCTCACCAGAGAAGCCATTGACTTCCTGCACGCGGCGGGTTCGGCGGAGGAGAGACACTTGTGGGTCACGCTGGGAGACGGATGGACCAAATGCAGGTACTGAAGTGTCTCTATTAATAACAAAACTGACCTATAATGAAAGTTTCATAGAACACACTCAAACAAGATATAAAGCAACCCATACCTAAATTTAAAACCTAAAAAAATAACCGACTGATGTTTACATTTTTACAGAACAAACACAACCGATATTTAATTCTCCTAACCGAACCAATGTTTAATTTTATACAGAACAAACACAACCGATATTTAATTCTCCTAACCGAACCAATGTTTAATTTTATACAGAACAAACACAACCGATATTTATTTCTCCTAACTAAACAAATGTTTAGTTTTATACAGACCACAACCGATATTTTACTCTCCTAACCAATGTAAAAAAAAATTTACAGAACAAACACAACCGATATTTAATTCTGCTAACCGAACAAATGTTTAATTTTATACAGAACACAACCGATATTTAACTCTCCTACCCAATGTTACATTTTTTACAGAACAAACTCAACCGATATTTAACTCTCCTAACCAAACAAATGTTTAATTTTATACAGAACAAACACAACTGATATTTCATATTCCTAACTGAACAAATGTTAAATTTTTTACAGAACACAACCGATATTTAATTCCCCTAACAGAACAAAAACAACAGATATTTAAATCTCTTAAATGAACAAAAACAGCTCGTATTTAAATATTTGAACAAAACAAATATGACCAATACTTTAACATCTTATTAGAACAAAACTGATATTCACGTTTCTTAACAAAACCAATCGATATTTAAACATTTTAACAGAACCGACCGAAATTTAAATCTCTTTACTGAACAAAACTGACGATAATTCGGTCTCTTAATAGAAATGTCACGGCACGGTAATTGAACAGTGGAAAAAAACGGGTCTGTGTCCAAGTGCGGGAAAGACTTCTCTTAATAAACAAAATACCAACAAGGCAAAACAAAACGGGTTCAAACTAGATGACTAGTAAACAACAACACATACATAACTAGAAATACACTAGCACTCGAAGTACAAATCACAATTAACAATAAGCATTTAATTCAGCCAGGCAGAGTGGTGAGTGAGAGGAGAATATATAGTCCGTGACAATGGGCACCAGGTGTGTGTGTGTGTGTGTGTGGGTGGGTGAACAGGTGTGTGGAGTAAAGGTAAATGATTTTTGGATAATGGGAAATGGCGTCCTCTGGTGGTGAGAGAGAGAAACACCGGGTCCAGGCTCATGACAAGAAAAAGCTCAACTGTCATTTAAATATTTTAACAGAATGAAATTAACTCACATTTACATATTTTAACCAAAAAAACCAACTTCTATTTAAATCTCCTAACTTTTAACAACTGATGACATTTAAATCTCTTAATTGTCTCTGAAAGCACAAACACATGTATGAGTCTCTGCTGAACCGATATAAGTGCTAGACAACACTATAAATACAATATAGCTAGGCAGACGAACTCAGAACGGTTACGATAACCCAGGTTTAAATCGTGCTAAAATGTATTTGATTTTGATGCAATATTTACACTGAAGCTCGCAGGCGGCTATGGTAAGAGGCATAACATTTCCTGACCAGGCACAGAGGAGCCAATCACAACACACACTGGCCCAGCTAACCAATCACAGCACACACTGGCCCAGCTAACCAATCACAACACACACTGGCCCAGCTAACCAATCACAGCACACACTGGCCCAGCTAACCAATCACAACACACACTGGCCCAGCTAACCAATCACAGCACACACTGGCCCAGCTAACCAATCACAGCGCATTTGGTATTTCAGAAGGTGGTCCTTTGTTTGATACATAAACTATTCGAGCCGTTCATCCCAGACTGGAGAGAGAGGTGCTGTTATAATGTAAAATATGTGAAACATAATGTGTTTTCGAACAACCCAGTATGAGAGCCTGCTCTAGTACACCCCCCAAACACAATCAAGTTCAAGCATCTTGTCTCGTGTGTAGGTTGGAGTGGCCAAAGGATCACCCGTTTCCTCCGCACACGCTGTGTTTCCGGGACGGCTGGGAGCCGCCGGTGCTGGTGTCTCGTGAGCAGGACGTGGCTCAGCTGGCAGAGACGCTCGGTGCGGCTCAGAGACCCGTGGACAGACCTCCGCTCGACGTGAGACGCTCTTTCACCTTTAACACTTACAGTGTGAAGCTGTGAAGCACTTGTTGACGTGAAAGTGTTTTCTCTCCTGACAGCAGCCGCTGGTTCAGGACTTCCCCGGTGCAGACGGGTACGGCTACAAACACACCTCTTACAAGCGCTTGCACCTGCTGGAGCCGGACACGGCCGTGGCTGCTTTTAAACACGCGGTCAGCCGTCATGTAGATAGGTAAAACCCACCTGGGTACGAGCGACCGCACCGCACGCCCTGGAGAACCGGCTCAGTGCAGGCTGCGCTTCTGGGGCTGTTCTGGGATCAGCTGTTCTGCTTCTCTAAACTCTCAACTCTGACCTGAACTCTCAATCTGTTAAAACCTCCAGGTTTCTGTCATCTGATGGAGTAAAGTCTCTTCCCGTCTCGTTCTTGAGCTCTGAGACGCTCCTCCATGGCGGCAGCGGTCGGTCAATAACTACATTCATCTGTAGATTCAGCATTTAAAGAGAGCGAGCTTGTGTTTAAGAGATTTCGCTGCAAAAACTAACGTTGTTCATCAGTGTTTTTGTCTTGTTTTGCAGCACAAATATGTCAGCATTGTTAAACCAAGACACGTTTACTTGAGAAGCAAAATGACTTCAGAAATATAGTGAGGGGAAAACACAAACAAAAAACATTCTTAGTAGATGTTTTCCATATACTAAATGCTGATAGTTATGCTAAATGCTAAATGCATTATTTGTTTTTTGTGCAGTTTCAGATTTTAAAAATGGTGCTATATAAGTAAGAAGCTAAAAAAGTACTTGCATGATTTAATGCTTAAAGGTTTTAAATTAAAGTATTGCATTAAAATTTAAGTATTTGAAATATTGCAATTTTAATGCATTTCATTGTGGACCTATTCCTCCAACTTGTGTAAAATAGACTTATTAAAGGAAATGAGTGTGACATGTTGTTTATTGTTAGTACATTTATTAATAATAGTGTAATAAATCTAATAAAAGTCCAATGCACACTTTTGACCAAATCTATGCTGTTTGCATTAACAACTAGTTTGATCAAAAACACACACAAGGGTTAAAATAAGACCAAATATCTGCCAGTTTATTTTTCTGAGCCCATTAGCAAATATACTTGTTCTAAGCTCAAACTCAATTAGTTTTGAATATATTTCAGAAAGCAAGGCAAGAAAACAATGTCTGAAGTCATTTTGCTTCTCAGTTAAATGTATCTTTTTGTAGTGAAAAACGAGGTGATTTATTTTTATTCCTGGAGGTTCATTGACTCTTTCTCTTCAGGAACCCAGAGGCTCTCAGCCGGACGCAGAGGAACTTCGCCAAATCCAGATACGACTTTGTGGCCAGAAACAACACTGAACTGTCTGTGATGAAAGACGAGGTGGTGGAGGTACGTCACATGATGATGATGATGATGATGATGTCAGTGTGATGTCTGTCATCTGACGTGTCGATCTGATTGGCCGTCAGGTGCTGGATGACAGGAAGCAGTGGTGGAAGGTGCAAAACAGCTCGGGGGCTATGGGATATGTGCCAAACAACATCTTGGAGATCAGCAGGGCAGTGGACATGACGGGCCGCGGAGAGCCCATCTACAGCCACACCATACAGGTGACACACACACACACACACACACACACACACAAGACTTCTGTCTGCATGCTTCAACTTCACTTTCATTTCATCTCATTATTTTGCCATCTGTTCATCTTAAAGCTAATGATGCCAAAAAAGGAATTTGAGTTGTTTAAGGTAAACTGGAGTGTGTGTGTTCAGTTTCTTTTGATTTCCTGCCATTAGTTCAGTTTATCTCCCTCTGTGTATGTGTGTGTGTGTGTGTGTGTGTGTGCCTCCTTGGGGACAAATTTGTACACAGAAGTGAGTTAAACCTAACAAAACCTCCTGTTAGAGACATCCTCATTTGTAAAAATGTTATAAAAATTAGTTTTTCATGAACTGTAAAAATGCAGCTTTGTTTTCTGCTAGAGTTAGTGTGTTAGTTAATTAGTATTTATAACTAGCTGTAAATAAAACAATAGATGTCTGTGAAATGACTAGTAAATGCATGTGTGTGTGTTATTTGTTGGATTGTGTGTGTGTGTGTGTGTGTGTGTGTGTGTTTGGGATTGTGTGTGTGTGTGTGTGTGTTGTTGAATTTAATTTTTGACGTCACTCTTCATTTTTCTCTCAAGCAATTACTGGGCGAGTTAAATGAGGTAACTGGATTATTTTGTCTCACAGTCAGTGAAACCCCTCATAATCAACAATCTCAGGATGTTTTTCATAGAGATCTGTCTGTGTAGAGGCCAGCTAGACTTTATAACTATTAATACAGTATAAATTATGAACTACTGTTACTCTGTGTGTTAGGGGCCTTTCACACAGAACACGTCATGCATCTAAACTTGCTACTGTAAACAACGCTTGCCCCGCCTCCAGGCTCTTCTGATTGGACTGTTCTGGAACTGACATTAATGAACAGCGCTGTGTGTACGTGTTTAACTCTTTTAACTGTAGACGGCATCTTAAAAACACTGCGCTCATGTGAGAGATGCTGCAGAAACACAAGGCATGAGTAGTGGTCATGCACATCAGTATAGTACATGTTTATATAGAAACACAAAGGAGAAGTAGCGCATTGGAATAGAAAAGCGTGTTCTGTGTGAATGGCCATTTGGAAACCTCATGCAATCAGCTCATCTGATGTCCAAGCAAATTTGATCATGTGATTACAGCAGGTGTGCAGGTGAACTAAATCTCGAGCGTTTCAGCATTTCCTGTGTGAACAGGAAGTGCATCAGTTTGAGGTCAGTTCAGTGACTGACTGTGCTATTTGTGCCGTTCAGAAGCAGCGCTCAGATTATGTGCCCAAACCAGCGGTGACTGAAGCCCCACCCACCCCAGTGGCCCCGCCTCCTCCCGCCCCTCTGCAGATCCCCACCCCGCCACTGCTGCCCGCATCCACCCAAAAACAGGACACACCAGCGGCCAACGGCCAGCAACAAAACGACAGCGACGGCGTGACCATGAGAGATCATCAGAGAGAGAGACCCGCGCCCGCCAGCCGTACGCACACACACACACACACACACACACAATCAGCACATATTCTAAAAAAGAAGCCATACTGGGCAAATCGATTAAAAACATTAAAGGGTTCATGAACTGAGAAACTAAAATTCCCTTGATCTTTTGACATATGGAGGTCATTCATTGTACTATCAAAACATCCTGTAATTTTCAGAACTCAAAACTTTGTCTAAAAACAGCTTGGAATGTTATGATGTATTAGTGTGGATAAGCCCCGTCTCCACAGAACATCAACACTTGCTTCTACATCACTGCCTGTTTAGCCCCGCCCACCAATTCTACATCACTACCTGTTTTCGATTCTACATCACTGCCTGTTTAGCCCCGCCCACCAGTTCTACATCACAACCTGTTTAGCCCCACCCACTGATTCTACATCACTGCCTGTTTAGCCCCGCCCACCAGTTCTACATCACTGCCTGTTTAGCCCCGCCCACCAGTTCTACATCACTACCTGTTTAGCCCCACCCACTGATTCTACATCACTACCTGTTTTCAATTCAACATCACTGCCTGTTTAGCCCCGCCCACCAGTTCTACATCACTACCTGTTTAGCCCCACCCACTGATTCTAAATCACTACCGGTTTTCAATTCTACATCACTGCCTGTTTAGCCCCGCCCACCAGTTCTACATCACTGTCTGTTTAGCCCCTCCCACCAGTTAAACATCATTGCCTGTTTAGCCATGCCCACCGATTCGTGCATGTAGTTTACGAGAGAGCCGAATGCTCAGATCAACGCAGAAACCAAACGTTAAAGATGCACTGACACAAGACGCTGTACAGTGCAGTTTTAGAAAAACAGTCTTTGCGTCTCCTTCCTTCTGATCCCAACGTTAGGAAACAATGGATGAACTTTATTTTTAGTGAGGAATCCTCCACGTCTACTAAAACAGAGTGTTCTGATGAGGGGTTAAAAACAGGACAGAAAATAGCCTGTTACTTCTAAAAACTACCTAAAAATCTTGATAACATTATAAGTGGACCTCAGAGAACAGTACAAAATAAAAAAACAAAGGCAGTTCATGAGCCCTTAATGAAAAAAGTCATAGACACACACACCTGCAGCATCATCTGTGTGTCTCTCAGGCCGGAAGTCCAACATGGAGGAGGTTCAGGACGAGCTGATGCACAGACTGACTCTGGGCCGCAGCGCTCAGAAGAAGTTACAGGCTCCGTCTCGCTCCTCCAGCCTGCCGGCGGTCAACATCACCTTCGACTCCACGCCGGACGACGTCAAGGCCTGGCTGCAGCTCAAAGGCTTCAGCGAAGCGTGAGTGACTCATTCATCAGGGTCTTAATGAAAAGTCTTTAACATACTTTGGTTCAAATTTCTCAATGGTAGAGTGAAAATTTCCCTTTTTAACTTGTAAAAATCAGTGAGCGGTTTCAGTGCATGTTCCTTTAAATGCTAATGAGCTCTGCTGACCCCGCCCCTCTCCTCCATGGAATGTTCTCATGAGTCTGTTTACTTTAGGCACTTGCTAATTAGCACATTATTAGGAAAAGGAAATTAACAAATATTCATTAGCAAACCTTATACTCCTCCTGAAAGGGGAAGCTGGATTATGAATGATTCGTGCATAGACGCATTAATGTAGATCGGTGCGCATTCCCTTCAAAAACAAATGCAATCCACTACATCTTCATGCGGCTCAGATGTTGGGAGTGAATGACGACTGATGTGTTCATTATTAATCGCTCAGGAGCCATTCCAGTCTACAGCTGCTCTAGTGGTGAAACAATAGTGGACTGATTACAGTCACGCAGGGCGGAGCTAAAGTCAAACTCTAGTGTCAATCAACAATCGTGGGAGGGGCTTGGGTCTGTGTGACCTCAGGCATCTGAGAATAGCTCGATGTGAGGAAGATGACCCCTTCAAAGCTGTTGTGGTCTGTTCTGCAGGACTATCAACAGTCTGGGAGTGCTGACCGGCGCTCAGCTCTTCTCTCTGAACAAAGACGAGCTGAAGACCGTTTGTCCTGATGACGGAGCTCGGGTCTACAGCCAGATCGCCGTCCAGAAAGCTGCTCTCGAGGTGAGTCCACTTCTTCAGCTTCTCTGATTTCTCTCTCCATTCCTCTTTCAACTCTTCTGTCCCAATCCAAATGTCTCGGACCGGATCACATCACATCAAACCGGTCAACTAGAAAGTGATAGCAGAGTAGTGCTCCCTAAATCGAACCTCGAGTCTAAATAGTTTGTGTGCTGATAACTTCCTCAACTCTGGCAAGAGTCGCTTTGGTTTTTCTGTGGTGTGTTTACTGTCCGCAGGTCTTCTTCTGACGCTCTCATGATCTTCACGTGTAATCCACGTTCCTCTGAAGGTACTTCAGTATCGTAGCGAGGCGGCTTTGCTCGGTTTAGTTAACCCTTCATTAACCAGTTCCTACTTAGAGGGATAGTTTAGAGGTTCTTTCTCAAAGAACATATTTTTAAACAAATATTGTGGGACTTTCAAAAACAGTTTGATTCCCAACAACATTCAAAACATCTTCTTTTGCGTTTAAAAGAAGAAAGAAAATCAGGTGTGAAACAACTTGAGTGTGATTAAATGATGACAGAATTTAGATTTTTGTTTGAACTGTCCCTTTAAATTGGAATACGAAGTCAGCACGTAGCTAGTTCATAACTAACTCTGTACTACTAGTAATAGTGTCATCATTCAGCTCAACGTTTGTTCTCATCTGATAGTCTCAATGCAATAACAATTATTTTTAAACCCTCCTAAAATAAAAAGTTTAGTGGCTTCTCTCATAGTTAGAGAATAGATGCTTTCCCAGAATCCCTCAAGCGCCGCTTTACTCGTCCTTCATTGTGAATAGATATCGAGTCAAATCGTGGAGTTAGTCTGACTCACTCAAATCTAGCAACTTTTTCTTCCAAAAGCACCAAGCAACAAGTGTCTCAGACAATACGAAGGCATGCTTTTTTACAAACCGAAGATGCTTAGAATAACACACATCACGTGAATTGAGTTAGCGACTATTTGCTATTGTTGAATTAAATAATAATGATAAATAAATGTTCATTTATGATACTCTTTGTTAGTAGCTTGTACCCGAGATTGTTGATCAGTTAGTGCACTGTAAGGAAAATGCAAAAGATAATAGTAATTCTCCAGGACATTATCCATTGTAACGCTGTAACCCAAAAATTTAAACACTTGTGTAGTTAAAATAATTTTATGTATAATTCTGTAGCCTATTTTAACAGACTTTTCTCAGAGTGCAGAACATTAACTACTTAAAACACTGCTTAAAACTGTTGTAAATGTGATTTTATAGTTAACTATCTATACGTACATTTTTTTGTAGTCATACAAAAATGTGTAAGTGTTAAATAATTCAATGCATTTAAAAATACAGTGGTTTATTTTTTTATATTATGTCATGCATTTTATTTTACAAAGAAATCTAAATGAACATGCATGCTGTGATTTGATGTTGTGACAACTTTGCATCATTTAGCAAGTTTTAGCAACAAATCCCGGTTCCTTTAGCTTGGTTCTCTGCGAGTGATTTGGGAACGCCAGTGTGACTGTTCTCCGTCTGTGTGTCTGTAGAGGAACGCCGCCTCGGAGCTGCAGGAGATCATGAGGAGACGACAGGAGAAGCTGGCCTCGGCGGCCGCGAGTGACTCCGGCGTGGAGTCCTTCGATGAGGGGAGCAACCACTGACCCCTCTCTGACCTCTGTGACCTCTGACCTTTTACAGGACGCCGCGGAGCGCGCTCAGTTTGCTGCCGTGATGCGCCGTCGTCAAGAGCTCTTGGACCCGTCTGATAACGGAACCGGATCGGACGTGGACGAACACTTTTGAAAAGGCTTTTTTTTTTACGTTGTTGCAGCGTTCTTTGTAGGTTCCTGTGAGAACGTCAGAGCAGTGTGTAGTCTAGTGCCATCGAGTTCTGCCTTCATAGTCCAACATCCTGGGAAAATTCATATATATATATATATATGCAGTCATATTGTACTTTTACTGCTTGGACAGAAGACATCTGTTAATATTCCCGCAGGATTGACTGGGTCTTGGACCAAATATCATTTACTCTTGTTCCTCACAGACACTTTTGTATTTATCAGCTGCTTTGAATGTATGGGGAGATGTATGGGTAATTAGTTTACTAGCAAACAGAAGCTAGTTTTGTACTGCCAAAAAAAAAAAAAAAGCTTTATGGAAATGAAATGTCCGTTTCTGTAAATCTGACGTTTGTTGCATGGATTATTTGAGCTTCACAAGAACATGTGACCGGTTTTGGGCCAAAATCCTCTTGTTCCTCTCTCTCTCTGTAGATCTCATTCTAATGATGATATACTGATGCCACCAGACCTTCTGAAATATAAATGACTTCTCGTAAGCATTGATGATTTTTTTCTCTGTCCCAGTAATGTGACTGATGTTTGGCCAAATCAATCTCTGGGTTCAAGGTTTCTGTTTAAACACGAATGTAAATATAAAGTGTGTGCTGAATAAACAGAATCACGTGACCTTTGTGTGTTGCGTCCATGAAAGTGATTTAGTAGAGAGGGGGCGAAATTAGGTTTTTCAACATCAGTAAACCTGAAGGAATATACTCAAAATCCCTTTTATTAAAGGTCCCGTTTTTCGTGCTTTTTTGAAGCTTTGCTTGTGTTTACAGTTACATGTGTTCATGTTTCGCATGTAAAAACACAATTCACCTATCTGTATACCGCTGTTTTCACTGTCATAAAAACAAACTGATGACTTCCTTGTTCTATAAAGCCCCTCCTTCAGAAACACGTAACGAGTTCTGATTGGGCGAGCGGTTCCTGTGTTCTGATTCGACAGCAGCTGAGCGCACGCGGCCCTCCTCGAAACGCGATTGGACTAGTTTTGGAGTAGTTTTGAGAAGCAAGTGGGCAGGAGTATGTGCTTTGTAAGAAATGTATACTAGAAAGGCAAGAGTTCAAGAATCAGCTACGGGAAATAGGTATATTAGAATATAATGTTAAAAATATAGTAACATATGGAAATAATGACCAAGGACAGAGATATTTGTTTAATTTTCTAAGGAGAACTGGACTGGAAAGAAGAGTTTAAATAAAAAAAAATGTTCAACACTGGATGCCGACTGTCGTAAAAATCCAATGAAGAAGAGCATGTGCTGGAGATGTGTTTATAATCACAGGAGTGTTTTTACTGACGAGATGCGCATGAAAATCGCATTAAAAATTTTTGCACAGCCCTAAAATCTAGTTAACAAAGCTAAACAGCGTTGCCCTTTGTGTAATAAATTACAGAAACTGTTAAACGCACCAACTTAAATAATAAAATAGACTTACCGGTTGTGGTCCATAAACAACGCCTTCTCCAGACAGACAAAGAGGGAACTGCACCATCTTTGAGGAATAATCTTTGTGCGAATCAGTCATAAAACTGATTCAGATTGAGAAAGCTCGCTGTCCTCAGCAAAATGTGCTGCACATAGTTTTACACGTGGATTATAATTTTCGGGAACTGAGTTAAACACTAGTTGTAACCATTAATCTCCAAGTACAGCGTCCCTGGGAAGCCCAAACAAAGGTGATTGGACTCAGAGATGAAAACAACAGCGTTTCAAACGACATGGCGACAAACACAAACACAAACGCGGCTCTTCCTCTTCTCCGTCGAAGCGCAACAAGGCCACGCCCCCTGTTCGTGAATTAATGTGGGCGGAGGTTAGTCAAAACACTGTTTTAGTGACGTCATTCCTGCAGGACCTAGAGGGATGTAGTCCAAACGGGTCGTTTTTGTAGGTGAATTCTGTTAAATCAAATATCTCGCTTGGTATTGAACTAGTTTGAGCTTTAGAATTTTACAGATATTATTTATACTCTAACAACATTACACACTAACTTAAGTTTAAAACACGGGATCACGAAAAACAGGACCTTTAAAGGAAAACTTTGGATGGATTATTATTTGTTTTAAAGTTATTAGATTTGGATGAAAGATGTTTTCATTTGTGTCTCTGTGTCACAGAATTAGTCAGAAGTAACACGGTATGGGGTAAAGTTATCAATTATGCTTCTATGCCAAAAATCATTAGGATATTAAATATTAAAGATTGTGTTCCTTGAAAGTATTTTGTAAATTTCCTACTGTAAATATATCAAAACAAAATTTTTGATTAGTAATATGCATTTGCTAAGAACAACTTGATGTTTTTTTATTTATTTTTTTAGCACTTTCAGATTCCAGATTTTCAAATAGTTGTATCTCAGACAAATATTGTCCTCCGAACAAACCAGACATCAATGGAAACATGATTTATTCAGCTTTCAGATGATTTCATGCATCTCATTTCAGAGTCAGGAGTCCGTTTGGATTTCATGTTGACTTTAATATTGCATTTAGTACAGAAGCAGATTGTGAAGACATACGAGTCATATTAATATCATCTGTAGTTCTGCTCATCTGCACCGGAGACACACTCATGCAGGAACCAAATCAAGCAGAGTTTAAAGGCACAAAGCGTCTTTTCTGAGGTCGGATTCATTCACACTAAAGCGGTGATGTTTCCAGTTCGGCTTCACCTCATACTGATACCCGAGCTCCAGTTTTCAGTCCAAACAGAGGTCAAAGGCCGTATTTCTTCTGTAAGTCTTGCTCAGAAGCGTCTCCCGCTCCGGCGCGGTGAATCCAGTCGAACAGCTCCTGTAAGACTGACAGAAAGAGAAGCGTTTGTGTTAATCTGTGTTAGTGTTTGTGTTATTCAGTGTCTGCGTGTGTTTGTACTTTTCTTCTCGGCGGACGACATGAACATGACGCTCATGTCAAACCTCCTCACGCTCGCCAGGCTCCTCAGGACGGACAGCAGGAGAGACGCATCTTCAGCTCTGAAATCACACAGGAAGTGACATCATCGTGCTGGCAGTAAAGGCACACCGGCGATGAGAACTACGGTTCTTAATAAACTCATAGTATTCTTTAATAGTTTACAATTAGCTTTAATTTTTAGATTATCAAGTGTTCATTTTTGGTAATTTGGTAATTGTCATTGTTATTTTTTATGTATTTTTTAGCAGCTGTCATTTATTTTTATTTCCATTTTAGTAATTGAAGGACTTCAACTAAAACCAATTTCTTTTTTATGTTTTTCATTTTTTTAATTCACTTTAGATTCCATTTTAGTTTCAGTAAACAATAACACGGTTATAATTAACATTATAGTTACAGTTTTAATATTATTGGTATACTATTATAGAAGTTATTGCTATTTGGAATTAGCTTGAATTTTTAGATTTTCACTTTTAATTTAGTTTAAGTAATAATTTTAAATGTTGTTATATATATATATATATATATATATATATATATATATATATATATATATATATATATATATATATATATATATATTTTTTTTTTTTTTTTTTTTTTTTTTTTAATATATTTTCTATTTCATTTTAGTTTTAGTAATTTTAGTAATTCAACTTGTATTATTTCAGTTAGTTGCCAGGTAAAATTTCTAATTTTCATATCTGTTTATCATTAGACATTTATATTTCATTTCACTTGGTGAAAATGATTTTTTCGTCTGTTTTGGTGAAGAATAACTCTTTAGTTGCTTTAGTTCTGGTTACAGTAGCTCATGACGGTGGTCTGGGACTCACTGAAAGCAGCTGTGGAAGCTCCTGAGGATGTGGTTGAGTACATCAGGCTCCAGAGAGTTCTGGAAGATCTTCAGATAAGCGTCTGGGCTGATTTGCTGCAATGTTAAACACTGAGATAAGACGCACAGATACAGGACAGAGAGGAGAGCGTGAGCGGCACGGACATTACCTTCAGATATCTGTAAGTGGATTGTGGGTGACATCTGATCTTCCTGAGATCGGCCTCCAGCTGGAAACTGTTGCTGGGAGGAGGAGGAATCGCTTCAGCATCGGCCCTGAAACACAAAACACTCGTCAGTCTCGGTCCAGCTCCAGGAGAGCTTCATCACATCGTCTTCTCACCTGGACACGTCTGAGACCTCCTCCGTCTTCTGGGACACAGGAGCGTCCGAGATCTCCGTCTTCTGGGACACAGGAGCGTCCGAGATCTCCTCCGTCTTCTGGGACACAGGAGCGTCTGAGATCTCCTCCTTCTTCTGGGACACAGGAGCGTCTGAGATCTCCGTCTTCTGGGTCTTGTGAAGCGGTGAAGACGTGGACGGTGAGATCTCTCCACCCACCTCCTGGATCTCGATCCTCCTCAAGGGTTTCTGGGACGACACAGACACACACGATGTGTCGACACTTAACATAAACTCAGAGATGAGATTCATATTTGGAGCGGCTCTCACAGTGGATCGGAGATGTTCAGGTTTGTGGATGTGCTGGATGCTTCTCCTCTGTTTGTTCTCCTCTGGAGCCAGAAGACCGCGGCTCCTCATCTCCTGATGAACACACACACACACACACACAGGTGAACAGATGTGAGATTCATGCATGCTCTCTGAGTTTGAGTCACTTGGAACCGTCTGTAATAGATGTCCAGATAATACTCTCTGAATACATTACAACACAAGATCTGAAGCTTTTCGGTTTGCTCTCGTACAAATGAATATGTTTAGAGGGTTAAAGGCTTCAGAATAAGCTGGGGTTAGTTTTATTAGCTTTTTTAGTTTTGCACAGTTTTGACTCCCAGTGAGCTAAAACCTTGATGCTATAAAGTCTAAAATATTAGCTGCGTAATTAAAAAAAAAAAAAATAATTTAAATACTAGATTTTTTTTTTATTTACTTGTGCAAATTACAGGAATAAAATAAAAACAATTACTAATTTTTATTATATATTATTTATATGTAATAACAAATAGCCGCAGTGAAACAAATCTTTGGCCAAGCCGCACAGCCATTTTTTTTCCTCAATCACAATTTTTAATCAGAAAAGCTGCAATTCAGATTTTTCCTTTTTTCTTTAAATGTTGTGCTCTTATTCAAACACAATTTTACAACTATAATGAAAAGATGCACACATCTGAACTCATCATTTCGGTTTTATCAAGTCATTTTACAGTCAGTGTTTAACAACACTATTGCAGCCGGACTGATGACTAGAATCACCTCGGAGAGTTTCTGGATCTCGCTCAGGGCCTGTTTGTTTCCCGGCTCCAGCTTCAGGACCTGCTGGAAGTCTGCAGACAAACACAAGCACACGTGAGCTCTTCAGTGTGTGTGTGTGTGTGTGTGTGTGTGTGTGTGAAGCGGTGGATGACGGACCGTCTGTGGCCTCTCGGATCCTGCCTTGAGCGGCTCGGGCCGTGGCTCTTCGGGCGAAGGCTTTGGCGTACGAGGCGTCCAGAGCGAGAGCCGTGTTACAGTCCTGCTCCGCCTCGCTGAACCTGCACAAACACACACACACACACACACACACACACACACACACACACGCTACAACTACAACTCATGCTTTACAATAATACCACGCTTCATAACTTTTTCATAAACTGAAAGCTTTTTCACAGCAAATGTGAAAGGAATAAGCCTCAGGCTGAAGGTAATGTAAACGTGTAGCACAGCTATATCTGTAACACTAGCCAATGATACATTGTATGTGTCAATCATTTTCTGTTTTTACACCAAAAATCATTAGGATATTAAGATCAAGTTCCATGAAGATATTTAGATATTTATCCCCTAGCGTAAATACATGAAAAATTCATTTTTGATTAGTAATATGCATTGCTCAGAACTCCATCTGAACAACTTTAAAGATGATTTTCTCAATATTAAGATTTTTTTTTTTTGCACTTTCAGATTTTCAGATATTGTCACATCAGTGGAGAGATGATTTACTCAACTCTGTTCGCTTTATTCAGCAGGAAACACATGGCTTAATAAAGTGTTATTTAACAGTTTCGCGTCACATTCTGAGTTTGCACTGCACTGTTTTTATTCATTTTGACTCTTAGTTCTGTCTCCATGGCAACACCGGAGCTGTCAATCAATAATAACACACAGGAAACAGTAACATCTGTTACTCATCTGAAAAAGCACCTCAGATGTTTCCTTTTTTTTCCATTCGTTTTACTAGCGACTTTAAAACAGTCCTCTGATTATGTAACTCTCGTGTCACCCAGCACTGCACTAGATAGTGAGCACACTTCTGAGGGAGGAGTCACCTGTGGAGTTTGAGGAAGGCCATGGCTCTGTTGGCGGGCAGCAGTGCGTTCGTCCCATCAGCCTCCATTCCTCTGGAGTAACACTCCACCGCCGCCTCGTACTTGCCTTCTTTAAAGTAAGCATTTCCCTGAAACAGAATCAGTGTTCACATCCACTATGATGAAGAAGAAGAAGAAGAGGAAGAAGAGGAGGAGACGTTTCTCACTCTGTCCTTCTGCACGACTGCTTCCTGTTTCCTCTGCTGTTCCTGTGTGTGTTGTGACGGCTCCGCCTGGCTCTCGCTCTTCTCCGCCGTCCGTCCGCTGGATCCCAGCACCTGGAACGAAGCGTGGGTCACTCTCGAATCTCACAGCACACACATCTGTCAAACCAGGTCACTAACACACCTGCTGGAGCTTCTGGATCTCCGTCTGAGCCTCCGCGCTTCCAGGATCCAGCTGGAGAACCATCTCGTAATCTGGACCAATCAACACAGACCAGATGGCAACTGGATAAAGATTTCTTGTGCATCTCTTATTTTTTCCTTTTTGATTTGAAAAGTATATAAAGGAAATGTATTCTACTAATCAATTTGGAATAACTTAATTTATGTTTTATGATGCATTTATAAAAAAATGTATGTATATATATATATATATATATATATATATATATACACTTTTTTTTTTTTTCAAGTAAATCTTAGTTTTATCTTTTAGGATTGTGTTTAACAGTTTTAAGAAAGGATGACAGAATAATGAAAATATCATAAAAATGTAATAAGCTCAAATAAAATAATCAGAATAACCTGGAGAGTTATGTGCTGAAAATTCAACTTTGATTACAGCAATGAATGTGTAACAATTACTTGTATTGTAATAATATTTCACAATATTGTTGTTTTTACTAAAATAAAATAATTAAAATTAAGTAGAATTACAGTTACGTAAGTTAAAAAAAAATAATCCGAATACTTCTAATTAATGATGCTGAAGACAGCGATAAATTACAATTTACAATATATTTACATAGAAAACATTACTCTATATTGTAAAAATATTTAGCAGTTTTTACTGTATTTTTAATCAGGTTCCAAACTTTTGACTGTTGTATATAAAAAAAAAAAAGTTAGGTAATTAAAAAGGCTTTAAAATGTAAAGCACTCTGAATAATTGTTGTGTGCATAAATAATGAATCATTTCGAATGATTCGTGAACCAGTTCAACTGAATCACTGATTCAGTTCACTCACAAATTCATCGCTAGATTAACTTCCATGATTAAGAAAGCTTCAGACCTTGGAGAGCGTCCTGGTGTTTGTTGAGCGCCACGCGCGCCGCCGCTCTCCTGATGTACGCTTTGGTGTATTTCCCGTCCAGAGCGATGGCCAAATTACAGTCGGACTCCGCCACGGCGAACCTGTGGCGCACAAACGCTCTCATCAGCACCGATGCATCAGAACACACCTGTATGAAGACGGGAGAAGCTGCAGTACTTCTTGAGTCTGTAGAAGCAGGCCGCTCTGTTGGTGGGCAGGACAGGGTTGTACGGATCCGCGTCCATTCCTCGGGTGTAACACTCGATGGCGCTGTCGTACCGGCCGACACGGAAGAACTCATTCCCCTGAAACATTTAAGAGGTCATTAATAAGAATTTCCACAAGTCGATTTGGTTTTAGTGCATGTTCCTTTAAATGCTAATGAGCTCTGCTAAACCCCGCCCCCTCTTCCCTTCTCTTTAGCAGCAGAGCTTTCTAACGAACCACATGAGTCTCATCTTATGTCACGTTGATGCTTAAGGAACTGAACACGAACAGACCTTCTCTTTCTCGGTCAGCGCTAGATCTCTGTCCACCGCAGGCTCTTCTGAGTCCGACTCGTTGGAGTGGACCGGGCTCTCCTCGGCGTCCAGCGCCTTCTCCTGCGAACACACAGCGTTCATCAGTCGTCCATCACATCTTCACACACATCAGAGCGTGAATCTGAATCACATTACCACATCGAACTTGTCCCAGGCCTGATAATCGTAGGATTTTATGCGCTGCGTCTCCTTTTGCTCTTTCAGAGCGCCGTCGGTCCGCCGCTTCATGCTCTTCTTCGTCTTCTTATAATCTCTGTTCCTCACCGGCGGGAGAGTTTTCTGGAATTAAACACACGTTAGCGAACACAAGCAGCTGGATGTGAGGAGCTGGGGATGTGGAAGGTTTACCGGCGGCTCGCTGATGTCTCCGGAGCGAAGCTGCTGGTCTTTCTCCTTGACTTCTTCCTCCCAGTTGTTCAGCTCCTTCAGGAAGTTCTGCAGATCTTCTGCGTTCTGTCGCATCTGGATCTGCAGCTCCACCGCTTTATTTCCCGACATCTTCTGCAGATTCCTGTGACAAACACCGTTTCACCTGATTAAAACTACTAAAAACTGTTTATTCAGGCAACCGCTCCTAACATGTAACGGGAAATAAAACCATCCTAAATATACATTTAAGTGTTTATTATATATATATATATATATATATATATATATATATATATATATATATATATATATATACATATATATATTATAAAAGTTATATAACTTTGAGAAAGCTTGCAGAATAAGATGTAATGTCTCTGTACTGTGATTAATTAACTAGAACGTGATGGTGATATCTATTAAATAATTATTTTACAGTTTACTATAAAAAAAACTACTGTCATCAAAATAATAATAGGCATTTAATTATTTGATAAATAATAGTAATAATTAAACAATGATTACTTGTTATGATTTTAAACGCGGTAACTACAGTAAGTAACTTACACTGGCGGGAGACTACGGTTACCATGGTAACTCTTCGAAAGTTAAACTGACAACAAAGCGACCCTGAAAAACCCCGCGAACTACAGATTAATCAGAGATTTCGCGAAATAAATAACGTTAACAGGTGCTTGTTGAAATGAAATCTCGTCCGTCTGTAATTCTAGAATATTCTCTGTATCTGCGACTGAAACAACTTCACCTCCAAGAGCAGGTTTATCACGAGCTGTGTGGAGATAAATACCGAGCTAAACGATTCTTCTACACACTGGTAACGTTAAATCAATTAAGTTATAATTTACGTTACTTGATCTCAAATATCTTAGTAAAAACGTGGATTAACGTTACTGGCCTCCTAGCACACATGTGGAAAATCAATTTAAGATAATAAACTTCTCTTAAAGACGCATGTTTAGAGGAACTCATTCAGACGTGTTTAACTGGGCGGTTTTAACAGCAGTGAAGAGCGGAATCAGAAGAGTTTGTGTCAAACCTGAAGCGATGATGAAGACCTTTCGATCAGTAGTTTGTGTTCAGCGCCATGACAGCACAAACTCCACTGTGCGCACGTGCGAACTACGTCACGCACACGACACGCACTGCGCGCGCACGTAATGGTGCCGAACAAAAAACGAAAATTCTAGAAGTAATTGTTTTCTTTATTACCCATTTTTGGTTTTTATAATGCTCGTTTTTTGTCAGGATATGACATATATATTTCATAGAGAGAGGGAGAGAGAGAGAGAGATAAAAAAAAATATCTGCTTGTGTCTAGTTGTGGACTTTTATTTTGAAAAGAAAAACAACCTTGGGGAGGTATTATTTTAAAAAATCCAAAAAATATAAAATAAGTACCGCCAACACTTAGTAGATTCAGTAAAAATCCCGAGCAATTTAATTACTAAACGTTACTTTAATCCCGCTCTCTCTCCTCTCCTGCTTCCAGTCACGTGACTCGCGGACACCCGCCCGCGTGACCTCTGCGTACACACACGCGCAGATCGGAGCTATGGCTCAAAACAGGGCAGAAGAAGATGAGTTTATTAATAAAGCGCCGCTGCAGGAGAGCAGAGAGACTGAAGAGGAGAGGAAGAGGAAGGAGGAAGAGTTCGGCTACGGTTTGTATCCCGAGCGCAGCGGCAGCGGCAGCAGGTTCAAGCAGGGCTCGATCGGAGAGAGTCTCTTCACCTTCAGACACAAGTGTCACATCATGCTGCAGGTCGCCATGGACACGAGTAAGAGAACACGCGAGTGATTCCGTTATTAGAACATTACAACAAGAGTTGATCTTACAGAAGTATGCAGTAATGTTTTTGTAGAGAACTGTACACACACACACACACACACACACACATACACACACACACACTCACTCACTCAGTCACACACATACACACACACACACTCACTCACTCAGTCACACACACACACACACACACACACACATCACTGACACACTCACTCACACACACACACTCACTCACTCACACACACACTCTCTCTTTCTCACACAACACACCTCATGTTTTTTATCATCTCTATGGAAGCTTGTTTTCATCACGAATTACAAGGAAAAAATAAAAGATTGATTATGAATTTTTATCTCACAATTCTGACTTTTTTATAATCTAAAAAACTTTTTTTTTACAATTTTGACTTTCTTTTTTCTGAATTCAGGGTTGAATCCCTCTCTCAAACTAAAAGTAATTGTGATTTTCTTTAGTTTTATTATTATATATTATTATTATTATTATTATTATTATTTAATCTCACATTTTTTTCACAATTTTTGCATGCTGCCAGCAAATAAAAATATATTTTTAGAAGGTGATTATGATTTTTTTTCATGCAATTCTGAGTTTACATTTCAATTTGATTTTATTATTTAATTACATTTATTATCTTGTCTCTACCATTGAATTTAAAATAAAAAAGGTAATTCCAAGTATATTCAAGTATGATTCATATTATTTTAATGTCACATTTTAGATTTTTTTTTTCTAAGAATTTTTAGTTTGCATCTGGCAATGCTGTTTCTTAACACATGAACTGAAGCGGTGCGTGTCTCCTTCAGGTCCTTATGCTAAGCTCCTGCTGGGTGCGATGAAGAGCTCCGGCTGGTAAGAGCCCTTCACATGAACTCTTCCTGCGCGCTGCTGATGTCTCACTGACGTTTGTGACTTGATTTCCTCTCAGTACAGTTCATAAAGACAGACATTTCTCCTGTGAGGACTGCGATGGGACGGTCAGCGGTGGCTTTGATGCTGCCACCTCTCAGGTGAGACCCAAAAACACTTGATGAGTCAGAAGAACGGGACGGTGTTGGTCTGACCCGAGTCTGTGTGTGCAGATCGTCTTATGCCAGAACAACATCCACCAGCAGGCTCACATGAACCGTGTGGTGACCCACGAGCTGATCCACGCCTTCGATCACTGCAGGGCCCGAGTCGACTGGTTTAACAGCTTCAGACACCTGGCCTGCTCCGAGGTGAGGACACCGGCCAGAGCATCACTACATCAGAGAAACCACATCTAAAATACGCTAACCAAAATAAATAGATGCTTTTAAAATACAAAAAAAAAATAGAATCCAAAATATAATGTTAAAAAACATATCTAAAATATAAAATACGGAAACCAAAATATTTATTAAGAACCTGAAATAAAAAATAAAAAAAAAATCCAAAAAAATGTAAAAAAAAAAAAAAAAAAAGTGTAACTATAATAAAACATTCTAGAATCCACATTTAAAATTACAAATAATATAATAAAAAATAAATCTTAACCATAACGTACTGAAATCAAAATAAAAGCTTTTAAAAAACATATAAAATAAAAATAAAAATCCATAATAATATGTTAATGAACATCTAAATAAAAAAGTGTGACTATAATAAAATATTCTAGAATCCACTTCTAACATTAAAAATAATATTAAACAAATAAATCCTAACCTAACCCTAACCCACATCTAAAATATAGAATATGGAAACCAAAATAAATGCTTTTAAAAACCTCATTTAAAATAAAAGAATAGAATCCAAAATACAATGTTAAAAAACACATCTAAAAAATTATATTAAATTAATAAATTAAACTGTAAAACAATAATAAAATTAAACTATAAAAAAATATTATAATAAAAATTAAAAATCACATCTAAAATATATAATACTGAAACCAAAATATTTTAAGAACGTCATATATAAAATTTTAAAATAGAATCCAAATTAAAATGTTAAAAACAAAAAAAGTGTAACCATTATAAAACATTCTAGAATCCACATTTAAATTTAATTAAAAATTTAAAATAATATAATACACATCTAATGTGGCAACCAAAATAAATGCTTTTAAAAACCTTTAAAAAAAATTGAAATTACATATAAAATAAAAAATAGTATCCAAAACATTTTAGAAACCACATTTAAAATAAAAGTAAATAATCTTACCAAAATTAAAATGTTTTTATAAATTGTAACCAAAAAATGTAATAACTGCATCTGAAATTAAAGAAGTATAACTTAAATAAAACCTTTTTAAAAACCACGTCACATCTAATATTTAAAAATAGTTAAACTAAAATAAAACCCTTTACAGAGACATTTGAAAAAAGTTAACCTGGTGCATTTTCTTTTAGTAAAATTGTAAACATCATGTTGGTTTTTTACATTTAATTCTGGTGTTAAATAATGTACAGCGTGAGACTCTTGTTTGTTTGTTCTCTTCAGATCCGAGCTGCTAATCTGAGCGGAGACTGTTCGTTCGTTAATGAGATTTCCAGATTTAACTTCGGCCTGAAAGAGCACCATCAGGTTTGTGTCCTCGGCTGTGTGTCTGGATGGTTTCTGGATGTGTGTGTTCATGTGTGTTCATGTTTTAGGCGTGTGTTCGCGGCCGAGCGCTGCGCTCCATCCTCGCCGTGCGCAAGGTGAGCCGGGAGGAGGCGGAGCTAGTGGTTGATGAGGTGTTTGACAGCTGTTTCCATGACCACGCCCCCTTCGGCCGCATCCCACACAACAAGAAAGACGCCAAGTTCGCCTACAGAGATTACGAGAACCGAGACCGATACTACGCTAACCTCTGACGCAAGAGAGGAATATAATCTACTGAGCTGTTCATTCACGATCAGGAAGAGTTATTAAACCACACACTTGTGTTTTTCATCACTAATCATTTCACAACAACATTAATGATGTTCTTTATCTGAGCATCAGTTTGAGATGGATGAGATTATTTATTGATGGGATAACGATCAAATCTGTCTTTGTGTATATGATTGTACAGGTTTTTATGAGCTATTCTTGTGAACATTCAGTGTTCACGGAGCCTCGGGTTTCTGTAATAAATCTGAAAACCTCAAATCACAGAGAATGAAATAAATGTTATTTTACACAAGTGTTTTTCTCAGTCGTGTTGTTGATCCACACTGTGGCTGTTAGTTTGATTATGGCCTCAAATTTAATCACAAATCACAAAAACATACATTATACATTAATATAAAAAAAATAATAATTTAAAAAAGTTATATTTCATTCAAGAGACAGGCCAGAGAAATTAATATTGATATTTTACACACTTTTTAATTTCTTTGTATATTAAATATTTTAGTAATTCAGGAATTTATCTTATATTATGCAAATACATTATACATTGATATTTTAATTTTATTCATTTTTTAAGAAATTAATTTCATATTATACAATTACTATTATACATTTTTATTCATTTTTTTAATTGACTTCAAAATGTATATTGCATTTGAGTATATATTAAATATTAGAATTGTTTTTATTATTTCAATTAAAAAAATGTTTTTTACTTTCTTATTTCAGATATTTATTTAGCAATGTATTCTTATTTTAAAAATCCTGTATTTAAATCGTGTTTTAGCGTCAGTTGCGTCGTTGACCCACAAGGTGTCGCTGCTGCTCTTTGTATTGTCTTGTATTAACTCTTATCTGACCGAGGACTAAATGTAAATGTATCGCTTTTCTGTCACCGATCTAGATATAATTCTCTGTTATAGACCAGCGGGTCCTAAATATGTAAAAGATTCAGATGAAGCAGTTCTTATTACATTCAACTTTTTGTGTCATAAAGAAGAAGTAAAAAGAAGAGAACATAGTATTTTATGCGAAAGAAACTGTGGGAAGAATTAAAATTAACTCGCAAACAATAAAGACAGTGGTTGACAATGAGATTAATAACAGACTCCTGCTAGAGATTAGATTAGCATTAGCATAACAAACAAGAAACTGGACAAAGTCGGTAAATTCATTTTATTTCAATTTATGGCAATATTTAGTATTTAAGTAACTTTTGGGATGCTCTTAGTTTTGCTAATCTAATTTTATTTCTACATATAGAATTAGTTTACACAGCTGTTTTTACTGCTGTTGATTTATTTCTGCATCTGCATTATTCTGCATTATTTCTTTAATTTTACATTTTAATTTTAAACTGTGCAAAACGTTATTAACCATTATTCTATTAGACATATTATTATTATTTTTAATATATATATATATTTTTATTTTATTAACTATTTATATATATATATATATATATATATATATATATATATATATATATATATATATATATATATAGTTTTTTTGTTTTTTTTGACAAGGCCATCAAACCATCAGTATGAATGAAGTTTCTGGAGGGTTAGCCCTCAGATAAACACATGCAGATAAATGAAAGCGAAGGGTGCAGGCTTATTAACAGCGAAGCTTCTTTCTGATCAAACAGTGAAGCACACGAGGCTCATTAACCTGATATCAGCGGGAGGTTCATTAGCAGGGAGTGAGACGTCCTCCTGACCCTCACGTCATTACCAGCAGACACAGAGACATCAGGTCAAAGGTCACCGCTCTAATCAGGCCGTCAGTAATGAAGAGTCACTCAAGTAAACACACTAACGAGTGCACTAATCACTGCAGTGCATCTGACCTCCAAAACAATACAGCGAATCAATTTACTTTGTGTGTAAAGAAAAAGTCTCCTTCATTTACTGAGAGTCAAACCTTTGAAGACTTTAGAACTCTTACACATGCATATATCATTTATTAATATAGTTATCAATTTTAGATTACACATGTACATACATTATACATAAATCTTGCATTTTTATTCATTGATATATATATATTTAATATCTTATACAAATGTAAAAAATGTTAGCATGAATGCATTGTAAGTCGCTTTGGATAAAAGCGTCTGCTAAATGCATAAATGTATTTTTTATTTCATTTATACACACATTAGTTTTGTGTATTTTATCAAAAGATTCCTTTATATGATTATATATGTGAAGAATGAATGCATTTATTCTTTTTTTTAAATATACATAGTTTTTATTCAATTATCTTTCATGTCCTATGCCTGATATTTTTATTAATATTGATATTATAAATATATATTCGATATAAAAATGTATGTAGTTATTTAAATAATAAGTAAATCATTAATTTAATATTTAATGAATGTATTTATACATAAGAAAATACATTTAGCATATATACACGCACACACATTTATTTTAATATATTTTTGTTTTACCATGTATATACACGTTTCTTTTAATGTATAACTATATTATATATTTACTTATAAATATTTTTGGATATGTATATATTATTATTTCAAATAATATTTTATTTATACAATAAAAAATAGACTTTTCTATTGTGACCACGGTCCAACGCAATCGTCGTTTCCGCTAGGTGGCGCAAATTGAACATGTTTGTTTTCACATTAAAGCCTCTTTGTTCTTCACATTCTCCAGCAAGAGCGTGTCATATTAATCGTCAAGTTCATAAACCTGTGTCTGTTCTGAATGCAGTATTAGACTCTTATTCTCACTCACCAGCAGTTTTCACTCAACATCAGAGATCACAAGTGTGTTTTGTTCATGGTTTTGTTCCACTGTTTTGTGTGCTTTCAGGCAGAGCGCTGTGATTGGCTGCTCGTTGCGCGGAGGCGGAGCCTCTGATTTGCAGCCAATTAGAGCCGAGCGTCAGCAGGCGTCTGGCGGCGCAGCATGTGTTTATTTTGGGCAGAAGAAGCTTCAGTCTGCCAGAGACATCCACAGCAAAAACTCCACACAGAAATCCAGTTTAATTTCTTGGCTGACTCTGAGAACGTCTCAGCAGAGGATGATGATGTTTGTCTCCACATGAGCGCTGATTGCGAATTATTTTCTCTGGCCTGTCTCTTGAATGTTTTCACGGTTCCTCTGTCTCCTCGAGCCCCTCTGAAGCCCCACAATCCACCTCTGATGGAGAACACAGATGTGTGCGAGTTCAGATGGTTTGTGAACGAGGAGAGGATTTAAACCGAGACAGACTGAAGAAGAAGCGTCTAAACTCGTGATGAGATCAGATCTGATGCAGATCAAAACTCGCCCACACTTCTTACACAAGACCGAACTGAAGCACATTGAGCACATCATCACTGAGTTCGTTCGATGTTTCTAGTAATGTTAGGTTGACGTGTCCAGCTCACAGGGGACGTTCTCTTTAAAGTTATGAACAAACGTTCTTCTAGCAGCTCATTCAAAATCTGTGTAACATTTTTTTTAACATTCATAAATAACATTTCCATATTGTTTGCATGTTCCCATAATGTTGATAAAACCAAGAAAAAAAATTAAAGGATGTTTGAATATTCAGAAATATTTTTTTAGCTGGGGAATTATCTGAATTTTATTAATGTCCTCGAAACATTAACAAAAACAACAACAACAACAAAACATTATTTATACATGATTCATCGAGGTTTTTTTAATCTGTAAAGTTATAGTTAGACGTTCATCGAATGTTTTTTAAATGTTGCTACATGTTTTAGAATCTTCAGACAACATTCAAATGTAACATTCTCTGAACGGTTTCAAAATGATGAAATGGAATGTTCCTTTAACATTCACATAAACAAGAAAAAAACATTCAAACCTGGCTGTTCAGAGAACAATCAGAAATGTCAGAAGTTGATTAGTGTTGTCAGTGTCTGTGTGTGTGTGTGTGTGTGCATGTGTTCTGCACGTGTGATTGTTAATTACAGTGTTTGAAGTGCAGCAGCTCACAGACTTGAAAAAGCATCTGGGCCTTAAAACACACCAAGAGCATTGTGTGTGTTTGTGTGTGTGTGAGAGAGAGAGAGAGAGTGTGTGTGTGTGTGTGAGAGAGAGAGAGAGAGAGAGAGAGAGAGAGAGAGAGAGAGAGAGAGAGAGAGAGAGAGAGAGAGAGAGAGAGTGTGTGTGTGTGTGTGGGCAATTGAGAGTTTCTCAGTGTCACTACAACTGTTGGTAACCAAACCCTTGTTGGTCCCAATTGCCTTCCATAGTATGGTAAAAAAACAACAACAACAACACACACACACACACACACACACACACACAAACCTGTGGATATTACTGGCTACCGTCTGATTCCTAACATTCCTCAAAATATCTTATTTTGTGTTCAGTAGAAATCTTACAGGTTTGGAATGACATCTAGGTGAGAAACTGGACATTTTTGGGCTACCTGTCCCGTGTAGCTGAATTATAGTCCGTTTATGTAAAGACACACTGATGTGAAAGGAGCTTTAGTGCTGTTAGAGAGTGAATCTTCCACCTGTGTGAGAGCTGCAGGTTTGGCAACAATCACACGAGTCCGGAAAACCAACATTACCAAGCCATTAGTGTAATAACAGTCATTCAGCCTCTGCAGGAACATCACACACACACACACACACACACACACACACACACACACACACACTAAACCAGGTGCTCACATGTCATCCGATGCACTCTTTCCTAAAACACACTGATCAATGAACCTTCAGTCTCTCTAAAATACATAATTCACCTCATAAAATGTTCAGCTGAATGTTTGAATGGAAGGGAATTTCAAGCTCTAAAAGAAAAAAAAAAAATATATAATAAGGTGTAATAAACCAGGCAATTTAAAATATAAATAACAAAACCATAAAAATATATCTAAATATATAAAAGCATTATAAAAGATATTAAAACATATATCATAAATTATTGATATATCAGAAGTATAAAAAATAAAAGTATCGTGAAATAGGATGAAAAAGTATACTTTTCTAGAAAAATATCACAAGTACGGTAAATATATAAAATGTAAGATGAAATCATTAATGTACCATAGGAAAAAAATCTGAATACTAAAAATAAAAAATATCAAGATGAACATAAAAAAAAAAAAACATTAATTCTTGAAGGTATTATACGGTCGATAAACCTATTCCAAGAGGAGGGAAGATTCCCAGAGAACGTTTATTTGGGATTTGGACTTTTCTAGTTGAAATCAGCATCACTTCTGAAGGTCTCTGATGATTGTCTGTGTGTTTCTGAATCTGAGATGATGGAGCTTCGTTCCAGAGCGTCTGGAAAACATCAGCAGATCTTTGTTCTGAGAGCCAGTGCGACGGCAGCTCAAATCAACTGCATACTGACTCTTTATTTCTGGAGTCTGATTTCTTCTTGGATGGTGCTAATTTGGCTTGGAAGCGGGAGAGAATCTGCTGCGTGTGACAGTATATGTGAGTTGGCCGAGCTCCGATAAACCAACAGAGGAACGACTGTGAGCCCATAAAAACCTCTTGAGCGACTCTTCTGGGTGGGCCGTGGATCTGGGGATAACATCACCGTACGATCTGCAGCGGGAGAGTGTTGTGTGTTCATGAAAACATGATCTACACGACCACACCTGATGTCAGTGTGCATGGCTTCATTTCAGACAACCTACAGCTAATAGAGATGCTCTTCAGAAGATTGATAGAAATGTTAGGACATAACGTTCTTATTTTTGTAAACTCATTAATATTTGATATACGTTCTCATAACATTGAGAAACCGTTATAAGCTCAACATTCTCTAGACATCCAGTGTTCTACTTTAACATTTTAAAAACAGAGAGCATTCGGAAATAATGTTTTTATAATTTTAATTAAATGTTAAGACATTTAGCTGGGGAACTATCTGGCCTTTAATAATGTTAAGATAAACAAACAAACATTATTTATATATGGTTCATCGAATGTTTCCTTTCTTGAAAAGTTATAGTTAGACGTTCATCGAATGTTTTTTAAATGTTGCTACATGTTTTAGAATCTTCAGACAACATTCAAATGTAACATTCTCTGAATAGTTTCAAAATAATGAAATGGAATGTTTCTTTAATATTCACATAAACAAAAAAAAAAAAAAAAAATATATACATATATATATATATATATATATATATATATATATATATATATTTATTTAAAGATTTTAGCAACATTTAAATAACATTCTAATCCTGATATGAAAACTGGACATTGTAATGTTTTTAGAAACACGTCAAATCAATGTTCCCACAACGTTTTTATAACCTAAATTTGTTCCCTGAGTCAAGTCCGTTTCTATTGCCATAAAACTCCATCTCCACTAACTTATGGTCAACATCATCATCCTGCATTCCAGCTGTTTTCATGTGGATGATTTACATCTTAAAATACTCCCAACATTAAAGCTGAGCTGGTTTTGAGTATGGAGGCGGAGCTATGATGAGGTCTGACCAATGGCAGACAGAGGGCGTGTTCATGAACTCTGTTTGAAAACAAACGTTGTGTTAGGTGCCTCCAGTGAAGCAGAACCACTCTGAACCTACATCTCTCTCCTTCTCTCCTTCTCTCCGCACATACAGAGAAAGAAAGAGAACTCGTCTCAGCTGGAGGAGTGGAAAGCACCTGGAGTGGAAACGCTCTCGTCTCACTGAACACAGTCTAAACACAGACACATTCAAGCATTAACACCGGATCCTCAGCTCCAGCGTCATTAGTCGTGTTAAACTATCACTATCTGATCAAAGTGTTCAAGTTCAGACTCGTTTGTCCTTCTCAGAAAATCACCAGTTATACTTTATCCAGTGGTCTATAATTAATTACAGATAAGCTATATTGTCAATATTGAAGTTTTTGCTTATTAGTCAACAATTCAATGAGCCATTCATAAAGACTGTAAGACTTGCCACTTTTGATTTAATTTGATTGCTAACAGCCCTATAATAGAGGTCTCATTTACTGAATACATACATGCATTTACATGTAAAGCTGTTAAAGCACATATATAGGGTAAAAACGCCCTGGGAATCTATTGAGATCTTCCCAGAAACTCTCACATTCCCACCTGCTCCGCCAGTTTACATCTTTACCATAAAGAACATCTGTTTTACATCGATGGATGAAGATTTTCAGTGCAATAAGAAAGGCATCCTCTGACAGAACCAGATCAGATCTCTCGGCAGAGATGAGAGCTAAATGACTCGGCCGGTCATCGATTATCTCAACATCTGCGTCACCGCTGTAACATCTGGCAACAATGAGGACCAATCGGCTCTAAGTGGAGATAAGAGACAGGCATGTGAAATCCATTAGCTGTGCTTTAGTCACGGAGTGGGAGGTAAACTCTGTGCTTCAGCAGATCTGAGGTCAGCCGATCCAGCGCTGGGGTCACGTTCAGACGCTCCTCGGCCGGCGCAGGATCAGGGAGAATCCGCCGGTGGTCTGAGAAATAGTTGATTTCCTGTCTGCTTTCACTGGAGCCAAAATCAAAGAATTCCAGTCATTCTCAGGTTTTTGTTTTTTTTTGACAGAAAGCTGCGGTTGCAACGAAACGCTTCTCGACCCGAAATGCTTTGATCAACACGCTGCTTTCGTGTTTAGAGGCTTTTAAAACTACAATAAAACCGTTTTTACTTCAATGTAAAAATAATTTCTACTAGCTCCCAAGGCAACATTTTAATTTTTTTTATTTAACTTAAATGAATACTTAAAATAAATAAAATTTAATTAATTATAATAATAAAATAAAAGTAAAAATAAAATTAAATAAAAATTAAATGCAAAAAAAAAAAAAAAAAATGAACACGCAATTTTTTTTAAATTAAAATTTTATAGATTTTTTACAAAAACTGTCGATTAAAATTCAAATATAAAAACAGATTCTAAAATTTAAGTATTAGTATTTCATTAATACTAAAAAACAAACAAACACAAAACCACGATGTCATGAAGTCAAGGTATAATAAATCTAATCGAGAGTATTTCCTGGGAATCGAACCCATGACCTCGTTTAAACTAGAGCGAACATTGCCAAACACTGGTTTCACTCAGAAATACATTTACAAGATGCAAAAGCGGTTTCATGTTGACTTTAAAACTTGAATTGTCAGTTTCTAAAGAAGATTGTGATGAGACGCCTCAACTGATTAAAAACAGTTTCAGGTTTTGTCTTCTCCAGATGTTCCCTGATGGACTGGAGTGCTTTGGATTATTGTGATGTTTTTATCAGCCGACGGCACCCATTCACTGCAGAGCATCCATTGATGACACACTGATGCTGTGCTATATTTCTCCAAACCTGCTCCAATGAAGAACCATCAAAACTGAAGCGTATAAACATGACGCAAGCGTTCACATGTAGCAGCTCACGGGAATGTTTATTGTGTACTAGTTTGTGCAAATGGTGCTTTATTCAAAGCAAAAGCCAAAGCGGAATAAACATCATAAACATCATTAACTAGCCCTCGATGCGTTGCATATATCTGACTCAGGCGTACATTTACAGGAAAAGAGTAGGAAAAATATTTACACTATTAATTTACAAAATATAATTTGGTATAAAATGCATATACTCTGTTTTTCTGTACAATCATGTCATTTACATTCAGTCGCAGCTCCTTTCTTGAGGTAGAGGGGTTCTGGGTTTTGGTGGTCCTCGTGTGGAAGCGCTAGGAGCCCAGCGGTGACGTGGGAAAGCTCTCTATCGTCCCGTGATGGAACGGCTGCTCGTAAACGCTCGCCTGCTCCGAGTCCAGGTCCGAGTCGGCGTGAAGCGCTGCGTACGGATTCTCGTGAAGAATGACGGCGTTATGAGCGCAGAGCTCCTGCGGCGGACGCCACGCCGCTTTCCCAAACGTCCCTGAGATCACAAGCACATCATAATAAACAATATTATCAAAGCTGCAGTAGATGGCTTCCATCAGTTCTTTCAAAGCTTGCACACTTTCTAGAGCCACATTTCACTCGTTAACTTCAGTTTTCATTTATACGCGGTTAGTGTTGACGATCGCATTATTTTTCATATGCTTACGCTTACATATGAGTTTCTGTGTCTTCCTCGTCTGTGTTTTTGATCGAGTGATTCTAGACTCGTTCAGGAGATGTGTAATAGCGCCCCCTAGTGTATAACAGTGAAAACACTGAAACGTATGTGTTCAGCAGGGATTGATTCATTATTGTATTAGTGAATGCTGAAATGAACACTAAGATTAATAAATACATTAGAAGTTGCATTATTTTTTTAATTCCTTTTGCTATATAGTTTTTTTTTATTTAGCTTTAGTTTTTTTTTAGCAAAACAAGTTACAAAAAGGCAACTAGATGAAAAAATCTGTTACAATAACATTGCTTTATTATTTTAAATTTGTTTCTATTTTAATTTTAATGACTCAGTTGTTTGTCATTTTAATTTTTTTCTATTCAGTTTTTATTTTAGTAAAAACTCACAACTAAAAATATTTACATGGCAACTAGATGAAAAAAGTAATTTTATATTTCATTTATAAATAAATATTGTACAAAATTATAAATATATTATTTAAAATATTATTTTTCATTATAAAAATATTTTATGGTTTTGTAGCTTATTGCTGTTAATTTATAAAAAATAAAAATTAAAGGTTTATTGGTTTAATAAAAATAAATATTTTTATTTTAGTAAAACAAGTTACAAAAAAGGCAACTAGATGAAAAAATATGTTACTATAACATTGCATTAATATCTTCAATTATTTTCATTTTAAATTTTAATGAGTCAGTTGTTTGTTTTTGTCATTTTTTTCTATTCAGTTTTTAATTATTAGTAAAACAACTCACAACTAATCACAATATTTACATAGCAACTAGATGAAAAAGTTTTTATTTATATATATATATATATATATATATATATATAAAATTTAATTTATAAATAAATATTGTAAAAAATATTTTTTTTTTTTTTCATTACAAAAATATTTTATGGCTTTATAGCTTATTGTTGTTAATTTGTACAAAATAAAAATTCAAGGTTTATTGGTTTAATAAAAAAATATATATTTTTTCTATGTTTGTTTGTGACTGTACGGTCACGTGAATGTAAAGCACATGTGTGTTATTTTAAAGCATTCTCATGATTACTGCTCGTGTTTCCTGTTGATAAATGTGAAGTGAGCATGATACAGATCTCAGACTCACCCATATATGACCCCGAGGAGCCCAGGACACTCTCTCCTCTCTCACAGTCCTCCGCACAGGAAGTGTCTCCCAGCTGCATCATCATGTGATCGAAGGACTCGGGGGCGGAGCCGCAGGTGTAGAACTCACACTTCCTGCCACAGGAGGAAGTGGCTCCGAAGGTCCGCTGCTCTGACGCTGCACGAGAGAAGATGAGGTCAGGATTAACCCACGCAGACACAGACGAGTGTCCAGTGTGTGTCTGTGTTTCTCACCGCTGAAGGAGTCGGTCAGATCAGGGCTGTAGCGCTTGCTCCGTCTCATCGGTCCGTGATAATGGCACAGCAGCGGGTCGATCGCCGCCTCCATGTCCACCTCACTTCCTGTGTCCAGCTGGCAGAGGCCTACGAGACCAGAAATGGTTTAATAAATACTACAGTAACAAATCTCCCATGTCATATACAGTGAAAAACTGCAATTAATCCAGCAGGAAATGTTTTCTAACGGCAAAATCATCTTGTTATTTACAACGAAAAACTGTAACTCTTCTGTTCCCTTTATATAAATATATATATGATAACAAATAAATCTGTAATGAGCCATTTCATAAAATTTTACAGTAAATCAATGTACTGTAAAACTGTAAAAAGTGGAAGTTACATTTAATGATTTTTCATCACGTTTTTTCTCGTTAGTTATGTATATAGTTTTATGTATCAGGAACTGAGATACCATAATAGATTTATTAATATTTTCAGTATTAATAGTTGTTATATTTTCATTTTAGTTCATTTGAGAAATCTTGTTTGGTTTTAGCCATATTATTATTATTTTTTTAAATATGGTTTATAGAAACTTTGTTACCTGTTTTTGTTTTTTTTTTTGTTATTTTAAGTAAAACAAATTTAATAAAAATAAATAAAATATATACATGTCTCTTTTTATTTAGCTTTAGTGATTAGTTATAGTTATTTTAGTTTAGTTACAACAATAAAAAAATCTGAAATGTTGCTTTAGCAACTACATGAAATAAAATAGTTAAATAATGAAATTTGAAGCAAGTAATCTTTTTGTTTTGGTTGACTATAATAAGGCTACTCAGTATATTATTAAAGTAAAATCCTGTAATTTAGTAATTTGCTATAACACTATAAGAGTTCATCTACACTGTATTGTCTTGCAGTAAATAACTTTTTTTTTACTGTAAATTTTCCATACGTGTCAGGGCTCCAGACTAACTTTTTTCACTAGGAGCACAGTGGCCCCCAACTGAAAATTTTAGGGGCACAACCAGAAAATTTAGGGGCGCACACCGTAAATCAACATGCTAACCAAATCTACTAATTTCCACTGTATTACTAATAAATACTTTAATAATAGATGCAGAAATTACAATGTGCTGTTTCAAATTTAGTGTCACATTTTATTCTGCACTTTTGAAAATGCAACAACAAGGTAAACTGACAGCACCATCGCTGTCATGAGAGTACAGATAGTAAACAAAATTCCATACACTCAGAATAAAAAATGTGCATAGTAAAAAAGTTTGTGTGCATGCTGTATCGTTGTTGTATGTTTCGTTAAGTTTTAAGCCATTCTTCCTTTGAAGGTTGAGCTGGCTTTTGTATTTGGTGAAAGGTAGTTCTTATACTTATAGTACCTCAGACATCTGAATTCTTACAGCCAGTCTTCTCGAAAATGGTGAGTGTGGACCAGGGCCGGCCCTGACCAATTTGCTGCCCTAGGCATGATTTTACCTGGCGCCCCATGTGTATGTATGTATGTACATGTATATATATATATATATATACACACACACATACACACACTACAGCAGAACTGTTTCCAACACTCATAATAAATCATCATATTAGAATGATTTCTAAAGGATCATGTGATAGACTGGATGTCACATGTGACACTGAAGAATGGAGTAATGATGCTGAAAATTCAGCTTTGCATCACAGAAATAAATGATAATTTAAAGTATAATAAATTGAAAACAAATTATTTTAAATTGTAATAATATATCACAATATTATATTTTTTTCTGTATTTTTGATCAAATAAATGCAGGCTTGATGAGCAGAAGAAACTTCTTTCAAAAACTTAAAAAAATAGTAATGTTTCAAAACTTTTGGCCTGTACTGTATCCCCCCAAAACTGCACAACTGTAGAGTAAAACATTATTTTAAAAAAAGTGATTATAAAAAATGCGTCTTAAAACTGACAAGATTGTACAAAATCACAGTCTGGGGACTCAGAACTCAGAACAACTGCTAACATTAAGTTTAAGGTAAAAATAACTGCCATGAAATTATAGTATCTTACTCCTATTCAATAAATTGCTATTTCACTACATCTCTTTACCTCTGTCTTTATCCTCTTCTCTTCTTTTTGGCAGTGTATCTATCGCAGACTATGATCATTTATAATGTGTCATGTAAATTCGGCCTTGCGTCACAATCAGGAAACTTTCACCGTGTCTAGAACTGGCGCGAGCTGCCAGGCGCGTTTCTACGAGCTGTGTGTTAACAAAAGCAGTGCTGTATACATTGGATGCGGCGTCGGGCACGCTACACAACAAATTACCAACAACTAATCGTGCGCGCGCTCTGTTTCTGATGCACTTCAAGCACTCGATGGGTGGGGGAAGATTGAAGAGCCAGACTTTTTTTTTTTTTGCTTTATTTGGAAGTGTTTCGAATTATTGGTTTTTAAATAGTATCCTATTATAAAAAATATAGGTAAAAAAAAAAAAAAAAAAAGTTCACTCATTCTGGCGCCCCTATGGATGAGTGGCGCCCTTAGCATTTGCCTATACCACGGGCCGGCCCTGATGCAGACTTTTTTTCGCCACACCAACCTCTGACTCTGAATCATCATCTGACGGTGACACTGTAGACTCTGGCACTGGTACACTAGCCGCAGGTCGGAAGAACGAATCAATAGTTCGCTTGCTCATAGCTCAGACGCACGCACATATCAGGTTGTGATGAGATTTGTCTCTGTTTCCTTCCCACAGATGTTTACGCCCGCTCAATTATCTCTAGGCCCCTCCCCCTCCACAGATTTTAGCCACTTACAGTGGCCATTCCCTATTCTTCTCACACGCATTTGCCGCCTCACAGACAGGCATCACTCAATGAGACGCGAGTGTGTGCTCGCGTCTCATTAGTATGTGTGCAAGTGTGTGTGTTTGTGTGTGTGCGTGCGTGCGTGTGCAAATCTACTGGTCGCACATGTGCGACTGGATGTAAAATTCAGTCGCACACTCTCAAAATTTGGTCGCAAAATGCGACCATTTGGTCGCAGTCTGGAGCCCTGTGTGTATTTTTTACAGTGCATTTAAAGACGTCTTACCGTTAATGTCTTTGGGCGGCATGTAAAGTCCCCCGATGGAGGAGCTGATGTACGGATGGCTGCCGCCGCTCTCAGACGTCATGTATCCGTCCTGACGCTCCGCTAGCGTTCCCTGAGACGACAGGTAGCTCGGGATGTCCGCCGGGAGATTCGTCTCATCTAAACACCAGAGAGACAGAAGGGTAAGTGGCATCAGGTCACTTTAGCTTCAGTAAAAGCAGGATGATGGTGTAGTTGTTCACCTGTGTTGGTGACGCTGCAGTCCTCGTTGCGTCGGCGCGTGTGATAGATGATCACGACCCACACCAGAGAGGTTCCCACCACGCAGCACACCACAGCGATGATCACGATGCCCACCGTGGTCCAGCCGTCCTCCTCCGGCCCCAGAGCCCCGCCGGACGCCGGCCCAGACTCACAGTTTGGGTTGGGCAGGACGGCCAGACGCAGGTTCCCTCGCTCCGTGCCCAGCGGGTTGGACATCTCGCAGGTGTAGGTCCCTGCGTCTCCGTCCGCGGCGTCCACGATGATCAGCAGCTGGTTCGCGGCGGCGAAGAAGTGTCTCTCGGTCGTCTGCAGCGGACTGTGGTCTTTGGTCCAGTTGAGTCGAGGCGGAGGACTTCCTCCAGCGATGCACTGCAGCACCGCGGTCTCGCCCTTCACCACCACACGGTCCAGCAGCGGACGCAGGAACGACGGCGTCTCTGCGGAAGAACGGGACGTTTCAGAAAAACCATGCACACTGAAGCAGTCAAAGTACACAAGCAACGATTTCATCTAGAACTGAAATTCCCACAATTTCGATGATGCTGATGCGTGAATAAAGCTGCACTACACATGATTTGTAGCTCCTCTCATCTAATAATAAGCTTTCTCACTTTTATTAGGTAAAATAGATTTTTTTTCATAAAATTCAGACGATAAATGTGGTTTTTAATCGAGTGTGACATATCACTATATAATAATAATAACAATAATAATACAATACACAAAAAAGACCAAAATATTTTATGCATGCATTTGAAGACACCACAGACATATAGGAGGGAAATACAAAAAAAGAAAAATGTTTTAAATATATATATTAAAATTCTAAGATTAGGTAATTAAAAAGTTAATAGAAAAACTGGCTTAACATTTTTCAAATTATTTAAATATATACATTTAATTTCTAATGATTTAATTGTGTATATTTAAATATATTTCAATAATATATATATATATATATATATATATATATATATATATATATATATAAATTAAAATTCTAAAATTAAGTAATTAATACGTGTATGTATATATATATATATATATATATATATATATATATATATATATATATTACATTTCAAAAATGAAAAAGTTGACAGAAAATCTGCTTTGTGCTATTTAAATATTTTATAGGTAAGAGTTGATTATTTAATAAATTATTATTAAGAATGTTGTTTAAATAAATGTGAATATAATTTTTATATTTATAATATATTCTTTTTTTCTGCTTAAATATATACTTCAGTTGTTAGCTAAATTCGGTTTGGTTTAGTGTCACTCTTTCAGAATGATAATTTCTGCCGAGCACATGCTAACTCTTACCCAGCACCGTTAGCGTAGCGTTAGCAGAGACGGAACCGGCGGTGTTCTGTGCAGTGCAGCTGTAGACGCCGATGTCCTCCGTCTTCACGTCCACGATGAAGAACACGTCGTCTCTGGGCATGACGTGCATCCGTCGCTCGCGGGCCGCAGGGAAGTCCGTGCCTCCGTCCTTCTGCCACGCGATCTGAGGAGACGGGTGTCCGCTAGCAGCACACTCCAGACGCGCGGTGGCTCCGGCGCGGATCGTCAGGTCCATCGGCTTCTTGGTGAAGAACGGCAGCACTGCGAGGGAAAAATAGATTAGAAATCGCTTTCACAAACTAAAGGAAATACAACTTTGCAACTAACCCCCATAATCCTTTTGGGACAGTTTTATGCATCATGATTCAGGAATGTTTAGATACATTAAAAATCATTTTTCTGCAGTGTGATTGTGTGAAAGAGTCGATCCGATCTCTTACTGTGGACGGTGAGCTTGGCTTTGGTGGAGTACGAGGAGCCGAAGTGGTTGGAGATGACGCACTGGTATCTGCCCTCACTAGTGAACTCCACGTGGCGCAGCTGCAGTGTGGTGGTGTACTCGGTGACCTCGCTGACCTCTCCGGCCTGAGAGCGCAGGTGAGCCTGGTTGTGGATCTCAGCGTCGTTCAGGATCTCGTTGTCTTTCTTCCAGGCGAAGGTCATCGGGGAGTCGCTGGAGCTGGCCGCAGAGCAGACGAACGTCACGTTGCTGTCTTTGATGGCTGATTGTGTCTCGGGCTGAACCGTGATCTGGGGTTTGGGGAAATCATCTGTGAAGCACAGAAACATCAAATATTAATCATCTTATTATGTTTTGTTTCTCAATTCAATTTCAGTTTAGGTTCAGTTTTTAAATGGCATTTTTTTTTTACATATACTTCCATTTAATATGTTTCTGAAAGAAGACTCTTTTACTCACCAAGGCTGCATTTTTTAAATTAAAAATATAATAAAAACAGTAATATTGTGAAAATGTATTACAATTTAAAATAAGTGTTCACTATGTGAATATATTGTAAAATTTAATTTATTCCTTTGATGCAAAGCTGAATTTTTTTTAGCACCCACTACACCAGTTTTATTTTAATTTATTCTAAATATTTTAATTTATTATAATAGAATTATAATAATTTTTAGTCACCAAAAATGCATTAAAAATTGAAATATTATTAACCTTCACATAAACTGTTGTCTAAGTGAATATATTGTAAAATCCAATTTATTCCTGTGATGCAATGCTGAATTTTCAGCAAACATTACACAAGTCATATTTAATGTATTCTAATTAAGAAAAAAAAAAATAATACAATAAAATTGTGAAATATTATTCACTTCTAAAACATATGTTTTCTGTGTGAATCGGTGTTAAACTATAATTTATTTCTGTGATGCTCCACTGTATTTTTAGCATCATTCCTCCAGTCTTCAGTGTCACATGATCTTCAGAAATCAGAATAATATGATGATTTACTGCTCAAGAAACATTTCTGATTATTATCAATGTTGAAAACATTTATTTTATTTTTTGGAACCTTAATTTTTCAGGATGAATAGAAAGAACAGTTTTTATTTGAAATAGAAATCTTTTGTGACACTACTCTCACGCTTGATATTCGTTTCTTCTCTGCGCTTCCAGTAAAACAGAATCGTGAGTAAGATGTTTAAAGAAGTGGACTCACCGCACACAAACTCCTCCTGGGCCACGGCGAAGACGCTTCTGCCCTTGAGCAGATGTGGATGGGCGCAGCTGGCGTTCACCAGAGGAAGGAAAGCGTGCTCGGCCACCCACGGAGAAAACCACTTGAGCTGGCAGTCACACAGCAGACTGGAGGTGTTCAGGTGCCTGACGGAGAGAGAGAGAGAGAGAGAGACACGTGAATAATCACCACAGCTTCAGCCTCGGTGTGAAACTGCCTTCATACGTACAGCTCTGTGAGCTTCTTCATCTGAGAGAAAGCGTTGGCTTGAAGCGACATGATGGCGTTGTTGCTCAAGTCCCTGGGATGTGAGGAGAGAACAGACGTTTAGGAAGCTGATAAACACACATCATCATCATCCTCATCACCAAACGCTTCAGATCTGAGAGAGAGAAAGAGAGAGACTCACAGCTGCTCCAGCGTGTCCAGGCCTGTGAACGACTTCCTGGTGACCGAGCGGATCCGATTGCTTTGGAGGAACCTGGAGGAACAGAAAAACAACTGTTTTCAGGAAAGTGTTTAAATACACACACATGCATGCATACATTTAAGAGAAATATTGTTTATGCATTAAATATATATTTTTATATAGTATAAATTATATGAATATAAATATTTAAATTCATATAGTGTATGTGTGCCTTTATACTGTGAATATACACAGTACACACACATATATAATATAAACAATAAATTATTTTGCATGCATTTAATCATTTCCCAGCACTTATTAATCCCAAATTAATTGAATATCAGTTACCCAAAAGATTCATTATTGTGTTAGATAAGAAAAGCATCGATCAGCATTAAAAAAAATAGTAGCTTTAGAAAGAAATATTTTGATTTAGCAACAAATTTTATATATTATTATTATTATTATCACTTTTTTTGAATGATTCTCTCAGTGTGAAACTAAAAGTGCAAGAAGGTGAAGTCATTGAATCATTCAATTAATTAAAATGGCTAATTAATTCAGGAATGAAACAAGTGAGCGAGTCATCGAATCATTTATTGAATCGATTCGCTCAAATGAATGAATGATTCACTGCATCATTGACTCACTTGATTCGTTCAAACCCGCAGATTCTGTTCGTCAAATAAGTGACGCACAATTAATCAAATTTCTAATCACGATTACAATTATGGATGCCACAATTACATAATCGTACACATAAGTTATTCTGCAACGCTTAAGATATGTATTTTACTTTCTACATGTTATCTTAAGGGTTCTATTGTTTTAGTAAAACATTCTAATACCATTCATATTTTTATATAATTTGAAGAAACCAATCCGATGCATAGTTGACATTTGAGGCTCAATACTATAGAAAAGCACTGAAGGAAAATAAGATAATATTGTAAAGCACGTAAGATCACTCACAGTTTCCTCAGATGATCGAGAGCAGAGAACGGGCCGTTCATGTCCTCGATGGTCCACGAGATCTCATTATACTTCAGATCTCTGGAGAAGGAGAGAAATCAGAGGAAAAATTAAGTTTTGTTATATTTACACTATTGTTTTATTTGGCATAAAAGAAACATTTATCGTTTTGACCCATACAATACTATTGCTACAAATATATCTGTGTTACTTATGCTTTTTTGACACAGGGACACATATTTAGATCATTTTATGAAAGAATGTACTGTACTGAAATCAAGATCTCATTGATTTCTATTACAAGCATCATCATGAAACGCCTCGTTCATGTCATGTAGATTGAAGCAATGCAGAAGCTCGACTCACAGCGTCTGCAGGTTTGCCAGGCCTCGAAACGCTCCGTCAGCGATGAAACTGATGCGGTTGTTCCCGATGTGGAGCTGCTCGAGGACACCGAGTCCCACGAAACTGCCTTCCTCCAAACGGCTCAACTGGTTCCAGCTCAGATCGCTGACAGACAACGACAACATCGAGAGAAGCAGTCGATAAAACAGCAGTCATATAAGCTTTGAACATCACCGGGCGTGAAGAAATGATCGCAGTTCTTCACTTCTGAATAATTTACTTGCAAATGTTTGCTAAATGAATAAATATACCATATATCAGAATAAATATAATCATTTTCATGCCATTATTTATCCATTGTATCAATCCTGAACTGGCGGAATCTACAGTATTATTGATCATGATTTTGAAAAAACTGATATTTTAAGATATTAAATAATTACATAAACGCTTAAACTAGTTTAAAAGAGGTTAAACCACTGGAAAAAATGTTTTAGGATTTTTTAAAACAATTTTAATTTAGAAATTGCTGGTGGATTTCACGAATAAATTGAAATAGTGATTTCATGGATATTTTCTTACTATAATATACATTTACTTACTAAGTCTTGTTTTCAAAAAATATGATTAAAATCGTGTTGGCTTTTGCTAAAAACAAGAACAAATATCTGTCAATGGGGTGTGAAAAATAATCTTTATTTAAAGAGAAAACCATTCGTTTTCTTGTCCCCGTAGCAGACATTTCATCGTGTTTTAAGCAATATTTCAAAAAATTTTTTACTTGCCAACAATTTTAGAATGTTTCGATGGTTGTAAAGTAACAAGATGCAAATGTTACATTTTGTGCAGTGTTCTTGTAAAAAGCACTGCAATAATCTTTGCTTCATTCAAGATTTAGAAACATTCTTTTTTACTACTCTAAATCTTAAAAACCACTTTAACTCCCAGAAACACATCGGTGATGTTCTTCCTATCAAGAAACGATTAGCTACAGTGTTTAGAGCCATTTAGACAGGAGAACACAACAGGTTGTCCCGCCCTGCACTAATGCATGATGGGACAGAGAGGTTAGGAAGAGAGTATCTGTGAGAGGGAAGTAGACTCACAGCTCGGAGAGTTTCTGGCAGAACTCCCAAGCGTCTGGTTTGATTCGGCTGATGGCGTTGTGTGACAGAAGCAGCTGCTGCAGCGTCAGGAGGCCGTAGAGCCAGCCTTTGCTCACCTCCGTCAGGTTATTGTGCTCCAGCTGCCTGCTCACACACACACACACACACACACACACACACATCACACTAGGGTTATGTATCGAAAACTGGTTCCATAGTTCAGGGTTCCCACTCTAGGCCAAATCCCTGCATTTCTATTTCGCATAGGCAAACGTTCCCCGTGGACTCACAGGACTTCCATGTTGTTCAGACCCCAGAAAGCGCCGTCCATGAGCCGCGTGATGCTGTTCCTCTGGATCTTCAGCGAGAGCAGGCTGTGGAGACCGTGGAACGTCAGACCCTCGATGCGCCGCACACGGTTCCTGCTCAGCTCTCTGTCACACATAACACAACAGACAATTAATAATAAATATGCCTTAGAGCTGTTTTGATAATGATTTTGGGCAAAAAAGAAACATTTATTTGGACCGATTCAATGCATTGTTGTCTATTGCTCCAAATATAAATGTGCTACTTATGACTGTTTTTGTGCTGCAGGGTCACAGAAATACTGGGATGAAAGTTTATAGTTCAAATATTAACATTGATGTCTACAGTAGCGATCAAAATAGGTTTTGAAAACAAGATGTGATGAAAGATCACGTACAGGTGCTGCAGGTGCGGCAGCGAGAAGATCTTGGGCGGGATAGAGCTCAGACGGTTTTTGTTGAGTTTTAAGACCAGCAGAGAGTTGGAGAGGTTACTGAAGCAGCCGTGCTCCAGCGTGGAAATACGGTTATTATTCATCAACCTGCAGAAACACAGAGGCATGACAAGCTGAAACATCTGCTAGACACTCACAGATCTGCTAATAAACAATAAACCTATAATCAACAGACAAGAAACTACTTCTGCTGAGTCACACAACAGATTAAGCTTGGCTCAAAAAAAATAATTAGTGTAAAAAATCCAAACTAGTTTAAAATTTGCTTAAACTAGTCCAAAAGGCCTCAAATTCAACTTAAAGATTAAAAAACTAAAATTAACTTAAATTAGTCTAAAGAAGCAGAAACTAATCTTTAAAATAAGTTTAATCTAAAAGTGAAGCTTAAACTACTCAAAAAAAGTGTACCCATTTTTTTTAATTCTTAAACTAGTTCAATAGAGCTTAAATTAAAAAAAGTTTAATAAACTAATTTAAAACAAACTCGTCAAAAACAGCTTAACCTAATATACACCTTGCTTAAAATAAGCTTAAACTAGTCTGAAAGCTTAAACTAGACTGAAAGAGCTTAAACTAGACTAATGGAGCATAGACTAGTCTGAAAGATCTTAAAATAGTCTAAAAGATCTTAAACTAAACAAATGGAGCATAAATGAGTCTGAAAGAGCTTAAACTAGACTAATGGAGCATAAACTAGTCTGAAAGATCTTAAAATAGTCTAAAAGAGCTTAAACTAAACAAATGGAGCATAAATGAGTCTGAAAGAGCTTAAACTAGACTAATGGAGCATAAACTAGTCTGAAAGAGCTTAAACTAGACTAATGGAGCATAAACTAGTCTGAAAGATCATAAAATAGTCTAAAAGAGCTTAAACTCATCTGAAAGAGCTTTAACTAGACTAATGGAGCATAAACTAGTCTGAAAGAGCTTAAACTAGTCTGAAAGAGCTTAAACTAGTCTAACGGAGCAAAAACTAATCTGAAAGAGCTTAAACTAGTGTGAAAGCTCAGTGAGCACTGCTGTGAGACTCCTGACGGTTTCTGGAAAGCAGGTCAGTTGAGAACAGAAGAAGGACTCACAGGTTTTTCAGAGGAAGAGGAGGAAAAGCCCCGGCGTGAACCTCCATAATATTGTTGTTGCTAAGGTCCAGCGTCTCCAGTGCGAGCAGCGAACTGAGCCGCTCTGACGAGATCCTGGAGATCCTGTTGTTTGCTCTGAAAACACAAGAAGAGGCGTTCAGAGAGCAGATACCTGCGCACCGGTGAAGAGCGTCGCTGCACGCCTCATTCAACAGATCAGAACAGCCCTTGGGTTCAGAAGGGTGTTATTTGGTTTATAAGGTAATTACTAACAAGCTAATTAAACAAAAAATACCCCTGACAATTACGCGGATGATGAAGCCCATTCCCTCAGTGAAAGCACCGCTGTCGAACCCAGCAATTTACCGAGCTGCACGCCTCCCAAATTGCAGTCCAGGAGCTGCTTGTGTTAGAAACACGGAGGGCACAGAGCCGCCTTTGTGTGTCAGACGCGCTGAAAACATTCCCTGGAATCACAGGTCTACACCTTCAGAGTCACACACACACTCGACTGGAGTTTATACAGCTGAAATTGAGCGTAAATCAACATTAACACAGGACTGACGTCGTAAATGTGGACAAAAATGACGACACGGCATATGAGTGTGCAGAGCTCTAGACTCATTCTTCCCACTGGTCGCTGTTTTTCACTGACTTTCTCAGTTAGTCGCACACACACACACACACACACACACACACACACACACACACACACACACACACACATATATATCTGCCTTGAGCTGAGTATTAGAAACATATATCTCATCTTCAGCTCAAGGCAGAAATCTGAACCTCTAATCTTCTTCGTTCTCATTTAAGAAAAGCCCACGGTCAAAACAAACACCTTTCAAAAAAATCAAGGCATTAAATGGTTGTGTTGAGCGACACACAGAGGCATGATGGGAAGGCTGTGCTTTTGTGAAGTGAAGGAGGAATGAGTGGAAGGTGTTGAGAGAGCGAGAGATAAGACGCGGGACGTGCCGGAGCAGATCCTCTGGAAACATAGACGTGTGAATACAGCATCCGACGCAAAACAAGGAAGTCGAGAGGAAGGTAAAAACTTTTTTTTTTTTTTTTTGCATTAAAATTTTTTCTTTATGTTTGTCCCTCAGTTTGAAAAAAACAAGCAACAAATGTGTGTTTGCATGAGGAATGTCAGTCTCAATTCTACTTCCTGTTTATTACCTCAGTGTAATTCCTCTTGAACAGCCATAAAATAACCAGACACACTCTCTCTGTGGCTTCAACATCTGCTGAGAGTGTGTGTGTGTGTGTGTGTGTGTGTGTGTGTGTGTGTGTGTGTGTGTGTGTGTGTGTGTGTGTGTGTGTGTGTGTGTGTGTGTGTGTGTGTGTGTGTCGTATCTCTCCCTCCTCCTCCTCCGTTCAGACAAACAAGCAGCTCATTGTGTCTTTCTGCCACACACCTCAAATTTGTTCAACCAATTTTCGGCAGATAAATCCATTAGTTCAGAGTCTAACGGGGGGGACGGGGTATTTTTACTGCCGCGAGCTCAACGACAAACACTTGTGAGTGTCATATATGACACGTTATATGAAAAACACTCACGGTGAGATTATTTCCACATAAAGCAGATTGTGAAAGCTACACCGTGAATGTTTGACACGTTATGAGGGTTACTAGACGCTCGCTGAATTACACAACGCAGACACTTTCCATATCCCCAGTGTGTGTGTGTGTGTGTGTCTGGCAGATGAGACTAAAGAGAAAGAAGTGAAGTTGGCTCTAAGATGAGCAGAGAAGGTCTGAAACACATTAACTTCAACTCAATTTCAGCATATTTTCCTTGTGCTGTAAAGATCCTGA